>NC_092179.1:12148203-12448203 GCF_045791955.1 Oncorhynchus clarkii lewisi | reverse complement strand
TTTGATTGGGTCTTTGAATGAAGAGATTGAGATAAAACTGTCCAGTTTGAGTGTGTGTTGCAGCTCGTTCCAGTCGCTAGCGGCTGCAAACTGAAAAGACGAGCAACCCAGGGATGTGTATGCTTTGGGGACCTTTAACAAAATGTGATTGTAGGAACGGGGTGTTGTATGTGGAGGATTAAAGGCTGCAGGAGATAGGGAGGAGTGAGGCCTAAGAGTGTTTTATGAATAAGCATTAACCAGTGGGTCTTGTATATGAAAAATAGAACATGGTCAAATACAATTAATTTCAAATACTTGAGGTGCACTTGATTTATCTATTGGACCCAAGTCTGGTGAATGGAGAGTAATTTGGCCACAAAATGACAATGCACAGCTTGATCGGGGTGGTTCACATAACATAGAGTTTGTATTCAGTCAGTATGTGCTGAAACCTGTACCTGTCTAATATTTTGGTTTTGTCTGCAAGGTATGAAGAATAAGCTATATCTCTGGGAGACAAATTACACTACAGAATAAATAAAAAATCCCTGTTGGATTTCAGCAATCAGTTACAGTAAATACCTCACAAATACTAGTGTTGTCAGTAGGAGACAATGACTCGAGGTTGAGTGAAAGCACAGAAAGGAGCAGAGGAGGGTGGGGAATTAGCTTTCTTGAGAGAAAGTCATTCCTCCAGTGTATTGTAGAAGAAGGAGGCCTGGCTGGTTTAATCTCTGCTCAAATCCCTCTCTAGGGATCCCTACTTAAAGCACAGCAGGGCACTTTGATAACCACACCAGTGCAAGCCACGAATACTGTTCTGCATATCATGCTTTACCCCTCTGAATCTGGCATCGTAAAGATAGGCCAACATGTAGAAGAGTCAGGGAATACTTTAAGGGTGATGACCACGGCTGGGCAGAAACATCCTATGGAATCAGACTGACCCACTTATTCCAACCCACCAAATTCTCACTCATTACTTACGACAGATACATATGGTCGCCATGGCAACAGAGAAACACAGGACCGAATTCCAACCCCACAGACCGTAGGGGACAGAAGGATGCTGGGTTGGCGCACATTCAACAAATCTGATCTAACAAAGAATATTTGTCAAATCTGTCATGATTGATGTATTGTAACAGGCCCAATGTGGTTACTACAGTCCCATTTGGATATATATTTGCATTACATTTAGACATAGTCCCTTTTCATGTTTAGAAGTGACGCCTAAATGCTAACTCCCATTCGATTAAATACGTAGCTTAGCTAGCTTAGAGAAATCGGTGGTGTTAGTCAAAGTCATTTTTAACTGTAATGCAGTTGATCCTATTTTTTTACCTCAACATAGTATGAAATACACAAATAAACAATAGCCTAAATGTAGTCTAGTTTTGCTGGGGGATAATGAGGATATTCGGGATCTTTCCTCCATGGCATCTTTCCCCCACGAGTTTCCATGGTCCTTTCCATTGTTTGGGTCGAGTTCCATTGACCTCTTTACCGCATCTATGTGATCCTTGAGAGTTCTGTAAACAGCTATTTGAGTGTAATGCCTATAGGCCTGCCTACTGTAGCATGGGCTAGTGGTCCCAGATCTGTTTGTGCTGTCTTACCAACTCCTATGGTTAAACTCCTATGGTGAAATGAATCTCAATAAGTAGTCATATGCTGATAAATTATTAGGAGGTGGTGAGCACTATGTGATTCAAAATAAATAACTTTTATTTCCTAAGAGCTAAGTTCATATGTGGTGACTGTTTGGTACATATAAGACACATAACAACATACACTCTCAGAAAAAAGGGTGCGGACTCTATTCAAAACATATCGCAGAAGGTCAGCATTACAGCGTGATTGGAATTTAAAGGCTGTGTTCCTTCACAGCTTCAGCGATACATATTGAATAAAGTCCCTTGTATAATGGTAATTTCCTTATCCAATATTTTGAATATTAAAGTACAATTATCCAAGATTATTATAGTTGTTATTTTATATCAAGTTTTTTTATTTTTTTATTTTATTGAATTTCATTTTAGTTTCAGTTCGTTTTCCGACTTGATTTACTATTTTTTTATTCAGTTTTAGTTTTTGATTAAAACCATTCCTATTTTGTTTTTGTATTATTTAGTTTCAGTTTTAATGTTACTCTGTTAGCCGTTGATACTGTTAAAACTGAATACAGTATATTACCGTAGAATGCAAAGTAAAATACCATATATTTTACAACACACTGTAAGACCTTTCTGTCATTTTAACAGTAAAACACTGTAGAATGCACAGTAAAATACTGTAAACAGTACTCATTCAAATATTTTAAGATGTGCCTTGTAAGAGTGTGACGACCCTCACACTCTGTCTGACAAATTCTTTCTCTTTGCTGTTGTTTTCCTTATTAGGATGTCGGTGGACGGAGCTGGGAGAGTTGTCAGCAAAATGGGACACTCCTGGGCCCGGGTGTGTCCCGGGATAAATATACCTTTTCCCCATTCATTGAGACTCTCTCCATGCAGACACATTGTTTGATTTTGGATGTAGCATTTTTTGTGGACGGTTTGTTTGTTTGTTTGCTTTGGCATCTTTCAACACTCACATCTCTACATGCAACCACTCACTTACACTACTGATTACACACACCCTTGTTTATTTGTATATAGGTTACCTCAGTTAATATATTTTTTGTTTGTTATTCCTTATCTCCACGTTGTCTCCCTTTTTGTTACGGGCTTTGAGCCGGTTCGTGACAAGAGGCTATATTTGTTGCACCCGTGAGTGAGAATGATGTACCCCCACAGAATACGGTAATATACTGTGTTTTAGGAAATCTACAAATCTTGTCCTGTAACTCTACAGCAAATTGCTGCCAGTAATTTACAGTAATTAAGAATACAGTACCGTACTGCATTTTTTTGTGTGCCTTTTGAAAAGTAGTGGGTGCATGGTATTGTTGTTTCTTACTCATTAACATATTTTGAGACATGTCTTGTAAGAGGCTATATTTGTTGTACACGTCAGTGCTGTACCAATTAAAGTGATATGTGGTAGTGGTTCCCTAGCAATTACATTTATGTAGAAGACAGATCGGAGAGGCAGCAAGTCTCAAACCTGTTTTCTGTAGTCACTGTCAGTTTAGAAGCATTTGTTAAGGCAAGTCATATACAGTTAAATATTCATTATTAGCAATTGCAGATTTGATTTAGAATAAAATTCAACAATAAAGCACTGTATAGTTGTTTTGCTATATATTTACTTCAGCATACTGTAAATTATGGTACATTGTGGGAGGAGAACGAATCACTGACTCATTAACATATTTTAAGGCGTTCCTTGTAAGTGGCTATATTTGTTTCCCCCGTTAGTGAGAGTCCTGTACCAATTTAATTGATGTGTTAGTAGTTCCCTAACAATTAAGTGTATACTGAACAAAAACTATATATGCAACAAATTCTAAATCTTTACTGAGTTACAGTTCATTGAAGGAAATTCGTGAATTTAAATAAATTCAGTAGGCCCTAATCTATGGATTTCACATGACTGGGCAGGGATTCAGCCATGGGTGGGCAGTGGCCCACTAACTGGAGAGCCAGGTCCAGCCAATCAGAATGAGTTTCTCCCCACAAAATGGCTTATTACATATATAAATACTACTCAGAACACCCCCCTTCCTCAGACTATCCCTCAGGTGAAGAAACTGGGTGTAGAGGTCCCGGAATGGCATGGTTACACGTGGTCTGCAGTTGTGAGGCCGGTTGGACGTACTACCAAATTCTCTAAAATGAAGTTGGAGGCGGCATATGGTAGGCAGAAACATTAAATTCCCTGGCAACAGCTCTGTTGGACAGTATTGTATTGGCAATATTCCTGCAGTCAGCATGCCAATTGCACACTCCTTCAAAACTTGAGACATCTGTGCCATTTTGTTGTGTGATAAATCTGCACATTTTAGAGTGCCTTTTTATTGTCTCCAGGTGAACCTGTGTAATGATCATGCTGTTTAATAAGCTTCTTGATATGCCACACCTGTCAGGTTGATGAATTATCTTGGCAAAGGAGAAATGCGCACTAACAGGGATGTAAAGAAAATTCTGCACATAAATCGAGAAAAATAACCTTTTTGTGCATATGGAACATTTCTGCGATCTTTTATTTCAGCTCATGAAACATGGGACCAGCACTTTAGATGTTGTGTTTATATTTTTGTTCAGTACAGTGTATATATAGGGCACAGATCAGATTGGTAGAGGGTCTTACACCTTTTAATGGTTGGATATTTACCCATATCCATTCAATATGTTTTGCCCTGTAATCATGGCCAGTTTGGAAGCCTTTGTTTAGGCCTCTAGAAGTGCAAGTGATATAATACACCTAGTAATTATTAATATGTTGTAAAATGCAAATGCCAACCTGTTTGTTTTAATCACTTGTAATTGCAGTAAAATCCTGTATATATATATTTTTACACTTTTACTGTATTGTACTGTGTATCAAGATACCATGAATATCTCTGTATTGTATTGGCACTAGTAGAAAGAGGAGGAAGGGAAGTGCTACTAAGATACACAATAGTACATTTTGGTAGATAGAAGGTGCTCTTTGGTAAAATGGGTAAATTGGTCATCAAAAAGAAAGGAGGACCAAGGCACTCTTCATATAATTAATTACAATGCCTTTATTAGTATGGCATGTTCAATAGAAACAACGTTTTTTACAAACCAACGTCTTTCTGCTGCATGGCCTTCGTCAGGGTTGTACTCCCTGATGAAGGCCATGCAGCCGAAAGGCGTCGATTTAAAAAAAAAACTTTGTTTGATTGTATTGGCACTATCCAGAGATATTAAGATATATATAATAAGATATCTTGTTGTAAATACAATTATTTTGTTGACCAATGTATCCTTAACTACAACAACAGTTACAGAAATATTTTTCTTGCTATGACTGGGATATATTCTTGAATCAACCTTGGTTGAACGCCCTGCCTTTAAATTGCTAAGGACAAGAGTGCTCACTTAATGACCAAAAATGAAAACTAGCAAAGAACACTGGGTAATATGTCGCTACATTCAGTAATTCCAATAATATACCGTACATTTGATTACAGTAAAAATATGTGTGCAATAAAATGGATAACCAAAAAATGGATTACAGTAGCTGTACTGTAAAATACATTACTGTTATTTACTGGCTAATTGCTACCAGTAAGTTATTGTACATTCTACAGTGTAGGGGCACAGTGAAAGTAGCCTATGCATGGGAGGCTAGGAGACATTTATGTGTTGTAGGTTGTACTTCTTCCCTGTTAGCTAGTGATAGTTAGTAGTCTCGGAAATCCCAGACCTAGAGCAACAGCACTAGGTCTGGGGAGGATGTCGGATTCTCTCGGACATTTAAAAAATAAATAAACAATTGTTCCGGGGAGACAGCACTTCTTTACAGTAATCTACTGTTAAACCAAAGTTTCTTTGAAATGTATCGAAACATACTGTACTTTTTTTTTTATAAAGGGCTGCCAGTAACTTATGTTTTTTACTGTTTTTACTGGCGAACCAGAATAAGAGCCCCTGTACGGTTCGTCAAACGGTTATTTGAAGAACCTTTTATGTTGAGAAAGGTTCTTAATAGAACCATTCTCCATTAAGGATCTATAAAGATGAATTAAAAAGGGTTCTCTGTGGCACCAAAAAAGGTTGCAGCGATAGCAGAACCCTGTTTGATGCGCTAACCTATTTTTAATGGTTCTTTAAAGAAACTTTGGAAAGGGTTCTTTATAGCAACATGAAAAGATCCGCTAAAGGAAGAACTCTATTTTGCACTATATAGAACCATTTGTTATTAGTGTGTATGATACTTTAGATTAGAAGCAATTTATGCAATCATAGTCTATATATGCACATATAAACTCACCAAACAAAGAAATGTCCCTTTATCAGGACCCTGTCTTTCAAAGATAATGCGTAAAAATACAAAAAGATCTTCACAGATCTTCATTGTAAAGGGTTTAAACACGGTTTCCCAAGCTTGTTCAAAGAACCATGAACAATTAGTGAACATGCACCTGTGGAACGGTCGTTACGACACTAACAGCTTACAGACGATAGGCAATTAAGGTCACAGTTATGAATACTTAGGACACTAAAGAGGCCTTTCTACGGACTCTGAAAAACACCAAAAGAAAGATGCCCAGGGTCCCTGCTCATCTACGTGAACATGCCTTAGGCAAGGAGGCATGAGGACTGCAGATGTGGCCAGGGCAATAAATTGCAATGTCCGTACTGCGAGACGCCTAAGACAGCGCTACAGGGAGACAGGACGGACAGCTGAGCGTCCTCGCCGTGGCAGACCACGTGTAAGAACACCTGCACAGGATCGGTACATCTGAACATCACACCTGCGGGACAGGTACAGGATGGCAACAACAACTGCCCAAGTTACTTCAGGAACACACAATCCCTCCATCAGTGCTCAGACTGTCCGCAATAGGCTGAGAGAGGCTGGACTGCGGGCTTGTAGGCCTGTTGTAAGGCAGGTCCTCACCAGACATCACCGGCAACAATGTCGCCTATGGGCACAAACCCACCGCCTCTGGATCAGACAGGACTGGCAAAAAGAGCTCTTCTCCGACGAGTCACGGTTTTGTCTCACTGGGGGTGATGGTCGGATTTGCGTTTATCGCCGAAGGAATGAGCGTTACACCAAGGCCTGTACTCTGGAGCGGGATCGGTTTGGATTTGGAGGATCCTTCATGGTCATCATCGAACTGAGCTTGTTGTCATTGCAGGCAATCTCAACACTGTGCATTACAGGGAAGACATCCTCCTCCCTCATGTGGTACCCTTCCTGCAGGCTCATCCTGACATGACCCTCCAGCATGACAATGCTCGTTCTGTGCGTGATTTCCTGCAAGACAGGAATGTCAGTGTCCTGCCATGACCAGTGAAGAGCCCGGATCTCAATCCCATTGAGCAGGTCTGGGACCTGTTGGATGTTATCTTTCATATCAGCAAGAAATAATTGTCTAAAAACAAAAGGTTAAATTGATTCACACCTTTAAAGGATTAGTGTTCCCACACGGCCATATCTCCATGTTACAGCGCTTGTTTACGGAAAACAGACAGATAAGGGCAATCCATTTATGTTTAGAAAGCCGTATTGCAAGCAATGGTTTTTGACATTTCTAAATGTTAAAACACAGAGTCGGGATTGCAGTTCACATGAGGCAGCCGTGGGCGAAGCTAACTGCTGAAAACTGTAGGGAGAAGGCAGAATACCACCTATAGTTTTTTAAAGATAATTTGTCCTGGTAGATAACATTGGGTTGTTATTGTACATGAAATGCATATGGTCCTTTTTATGCTGGATCTTTGTAGAATTTTTAACCATTTTGAGTCATCCAAAATCGTGTGTTCTCTACTCCGACAATTAAGACACATAAAAGGGGAAACCTAGTTAGTTTTAAATTAGTTTTCTTTGATTAATCTCTCCATCTTGCTTCTCCTTCTGTGGATTATATATGACGGTTGGAAACCAACTTTAGTTGCATTACCGCCACCAACTGGACTGGAGTGTGGATCTTGTTCATCTTTCAATCACCCACATGGGTTAGTAGGCTGATAAAAACCAATGAGTCGATAGGAGAGGTGGGATTTGCAGCCTGTCAAGAGTCTAAAATAGAACCACGTTCGATCTTAACACCTCGCTACACAGATGCCGTTGACGCGCGCAAGCAATTTGGATGAAATTATTGAATAACATGTATGTATACATTTATTTTGCAACGCTCATGCACAAAGGCGGGCAGTTTAGTCAGCATGTTAGGGGTTAGGTTTAGGGAAAGGGTTACAATTAGGGTGGGTTAGGGAAAATAAGATTTTAATGGGAATAAATGTTTTGGTCCCCACAAGGATAGTAAAACAAAGAGTTGTGTGTGTCCAGGGTTGGGGAGTAACAGATTACATGGAATCTGATTACAAAAAATTGAATCAGTTACAGTCACTGTAACGGATAACTGTAATTATATGGTAATTTGGGGTATTATCAACAGTAAAACACTCTGAAACGTTTTACTGCAGCATTCTGTCAATTATGGTGCGTTGGAGGAAAAGGTTGTGGGAGGGGAAAGAATTGCTGTATTTGGAATGCTACTGTAATACCACCCCACAGAATACAGTACCGTACCGTATCTTTGGAGCCCCAAAAACCTTTTGGCCGCTAGGTGCATGGTATTGTTGTTTCTGGCTCATTAACATAGTGGAGTGCCTTGTAAGAGGCTACATACACTATATTTGTTGCACACACGAGTGAGAATGCTGTAACAATTTAACTCCTATGTGATGTGATAATAGTGCCCCCTGAATGTGTATAGTGGACAGATTGGAGTGGCAGCAAGTGTTCATTCTTTAATGGATGAGTATTTTGCCATGTCCTTTTGGTCTGGTTTTGCCCTGTGTAACTACCAGTTCGGTAGCCTTTATTATTACCTCGAGAAGTGCAAGTGATATAAAACACAAAATATGTTAATATACTGTAATGTGTAAACACTTTACCTAGCAGCCAACCTGCTTACACCAATACCTTGTAATTACAGTAAAATACTGTAAAAAAATAAACCCCTCCCCTCAATAAATGTCCATTAATTAATTCAAATTATGGGTGCATCTACTTTTTAATTTTTTTTGCAGTATAATACAGTCTATTTTACTGTGTCATTACACAGTACTTGTTTTGATACTGTATTTATATCACAGTACAGTAGGTGTATGGTAATATTAAATACAGAATTATACTTGCCACTGAGCTGCCTGTAAGCTACTGGGTCGTTCCATGTCATTTCAGCAAGCCATGAAATCCACCATCTCAGATTGGTGCTGTTCCTGCTATTAAGTGATGTTTCTTTTTTAAGAAATCCCCCTTTTTTAAGAAATCCCCCTTTTTTAAGAAATCCCCCTTTTTTAAGAAATCTCAATTTTAAAGGGATTGTTCACCCAAATTATAAAATTACATATTGGTTTCCTTAACCTGTAAGCAGTCTATGGACAAGGTATGACAGCAACCCATGCTTCGGTTTTGTATGGCCACTTTTTTTCAAACGCTAACTTGTTAGTATTTGTGGCACAAGTCCAATGCAAATCAATGACAATTTTGGACAGGAAACTAGTAATTGTAACGAATTACATTTACAAAGTAACCTACCCAACTCTCTGTGTGTGTGTGTGTGTGTGTGTGCCTGTGTGTGTGATTAGTGGAAGTGTTATATTTAAGCAATAAGGCCAGAGGGGGTGTGGTATATGGCTAATATACCACAGCTAAGGGCAGATATTTATACACGACGCAAAGCGGAGTGCCTGGATACAGCCCTTAGCCGTGGTATATTGGCCAAATACTACAAACCTCTGAGTGCCTTATTGTTATTACAAATTGGTTACCTACATAATTAGAGTAGTAAAAATACCTGTGGTATAAGGACTGATATACCATGGCTGTCAGCAATTCAGGGCTCGAACCACCTGGTTTATAATATGGACTAGGCTACCTTATATAAGTAGAATTGTTACGTTGTATTATGCCTTGTTATGTGACAATTCTATACACTATAACATCTGTTTGCCTTATTGTTTCTCTCACTGACATCAAATTTGCATTGCAGACGTCACATGCTAAATTGTGTCTGGCATGAGATAGGATTATTTTAGAACATGTTTTGGTGAAGCATCATGCCCAAACACCACAACGCCCCTTTGAAGATGAATGACTTTCCCATCACTTTACCTATTTTCAATCACAACATAATAACGGTTAACAAATTAAAAACGGTTGTTTTACTTTTTGTCCATCGAGAAGCTTTGTGTTCGAGCGAATCAACTCTGGAAGTAGGATACATATCATCATACCGTGCGCATAGCCTCTCTCCCTCTCAAGTGTTATCACGTGCGTGAGCTAATTTCTACAAGCAGCGTTAGGGTTGCACACAGATTTAACTTCTTAGCGAGAATGTTGTGGAAACTCGGTCTGATTGAGGTCAAATATTTAGATAATTGGAATTGTGATGAAGACAAGAGGCGGGAAGAAGAACTTTTGAGAAATACCTTCTTCTATGACCTTAAATAGCCGGTGGCTTTACTGCTCTTCATCCATATGAGAAGTTTCCCCTGAGCTCGAGACATCTGCCGCGCACTCTGCGCTGTCCAAAACTCTCTTCCACCGGGAATATTACGCGCTTTTGTCATAGGTTGTTGTATTACCTCATTGGAAAATATAGGGCGATTGTTTCGTGGTAGACTTGGTAAGTGACTCAACGTGTTTTCTTCTTCTCCTACACAAGTGTTTGATAGCTTTTGTTGTGAAGCTTTACTTATGCTGAGCATCACAGCTGGAATAGACCGAAGCTGTCAGATAGGTCGACCAGGAAGACAACTATATGTTAGTTAGCGCTTATTTATTTAGGCTACTTGCAGTTCGAGTGTTTTTGGAAACCCATGACTCGTACTCCATTACAAATCATGTAATTTATGCTTTGTATGCATCAAAGATTCACAGTGAATTTAAGTGAGGAATCTGCCTACCTACACTGTAACAGAAAACTACATTTTATACGGTAATTTGAGGTATTATCAACACACACAAAAACTCGGAATTGTTTAACTGTGCGGCACACTGTCGGAAATGGCGCATTTTCGGAAAATGTCTATATTTCGAAAGATACTGTAATTCCACCCCACATAATACAGTGCCCTACCATATATAGGGCAGCAGGTAACCTGGTGGTTAGAGCGTTTGGCTCATTAACACATTTTGAGGTGTGCTTTGTAAGAGGCTATATTTGTTGCGCTCCTGAATGAGAATGCTGTAACAATTGAACTCTGTGTTTAAAGTGAGTCATCAATTCAAAAAGTAGAGTGCCTTCATAAAGTATTAACACCCTTTGATTTTTTTTCCACATTTTGTTGTGGGATTAAAATGGATTACATTTTTTTTTTTTTGTCAACGATCTACACCAAATACTCTGTAATTTCAAAGTGGAAAAAAGTCTAACATTTGTAATAAATGTGTGAAAAATAAAACACATATCTTGCTTTCATGTGTTCAATACATGTTAGAATCACCTTTGGCAGCAATTACAGCTGTGAGTCTTACTTGGTAAATCTCTTAAGAGTTTTGCACACCTGGATTGTACAATATTTGCACCTTTTTATTTTTATTCTTCAAGCTCTGTCAAGTTGGTTGTTGATCATTGCTAGACAGCCATTTTCAAGTCTTGCCATAGATTGTCAAACCACTTTAAGTCAAAACTGGTATCAGTTAACATGGGTGCCGGAGAGGATGGCTGCCGTTTTATGGGCTCCTGACCAATTGTGCTATTTTGTGTGTGTTTTTCCCCCACTGTTTTTAACTTTTTAGTACATAATATTTCCACCATCATTTCTTATGACCCAAAATAAATAGGTTTTGGACATCAGAACAGTGATTACTCACCTCGAACTGGACAAGGATTTGTTTCTTTAATGAGTCTGAGACAAAGTAGAATCTCAATTCAACGGCTCAGACACAAGAGGCATGTGGCAGGGTCTACAGTCAATCACGGACTACAGGAAGAAATCCAGCCCAGTCACGGACCAGGATGTCTTGCTCCCAGGCAGACTAAATAACTTTTTTGCCCGCTTTGAGGACAATACAGTGCCACTGACACGGCCTGCAACGAAAACATGCAGTCTCTCCTTCACTGCAGCCGAGGTGAGTAAGACATTTAAACGTGTTAACCCTCGCAAGGCTGCAGGCCCAGACGGCATCCCCAGCCGCGCCCTCAGAGCATGCACAGACCAGCTGGCCGGTGTGTTTACGGACATATTCAATCAATCCCTATACCAGTCTGCTGTTCCCACATGCTTCAAGAGGGCCACCATTGTTCCTGTTCCCAAGAAAGCTAAGGTAACTGAGCTAAACGACTACCGCCCCGTAGCACTCACATCCGTCATCATGAAGTGCTTTGAGAGACTAGTCAAGGACCATATCACCTCCACCCTACCTGACACCCTAGACCCACTCCAATTTGCTTACCGCCCAAATAGGTCCACAGACGATGCAATCTCAACCACACTGCACACTGCCCTAACCCATCTGGACAAGAGGAATACCTATGTGAGAATGCTGTTCATCGACTACAGCTCGGCATTCAACACCATAGTACCCTCCAAGCTCGTCATCAAGCTCGAGACCCTGGGTCTCGACCCCGCCCTGTGCAACTGGGTACTGGACTTCCTGACGGGCCGCCCCCAGGTGGTGAGGGTAGGCAACAACATCTCCTCCCCGCTGATCCTCAACACTGGGGCCCCACAAGGGTGCGTTCTGAGCCCTCTCCTGTACTCCCTGTTCACCCACGACTGCGTGGCCACGCACGCCTCCAACTCAATCATCAAGTTTGCGGACGACACAACAGTGGTAGGCTTGATTACCAACAACGACGAGACGGCCTACAGGGAGGAGGTGAGGGCCCTCGGAGTGTGGTGTCAGGAAAATAACCTCACACTCAACGTCAACAAAACTAAGGAGATGATTGTGGACTTCAGGAAACAGCAGAGGGAACACCCCCCTATCCACATCGATGGAACAGTAGTGGAGAGGGTAGCAAGTTTTAAGTTCCTCGGCATACACATCACAGACAAACTGAATTGGTCCACTCACACAGACAGCATCGTGAAGAAGGCGCAGCAGCGCCTCTTCAACCTCAGGAGGCTGAAGAAATTCGGCTTGTCACCAAAAGCACTCACAAACTTCTACAGATGCACAATCGAGAGCATCCTGGCGGGCTGTATCACCGCCTGGTATGGCAACTGCACCGCCCTCAACCGTAAGGCTCTCCAGAGGGTAGTGAGGTCTGCACAACGCATCACCGGGGGCAAACTACCTGCCCTCCAGGACACCTACACCACCCGATGTCACAGGAAGGCCATAAAGATCATCAAGGACATCAACCACCCGAGCCACTGCCTGTTCACCCCGCTATCATCCAGAAGGCGAGGTCAGTACAGGTGCATCAAAGCTGGGACCGAGAGACTGAAAAACAGCTTCTATCTCAAGGCCATCAGACTGTTAAACAGCCACCACTAACACTGAGTGGCTGCTGCCAACACACTGACACTGACTCAACTCCAGCCACTTTAATAATGGGAATTGATGGGAAATGATGTAAATATATCACTAGCCACTTTAAACAATGCTACCTTATATAATGTTACTTACCCTACATTATTCATCTCATATGCATACGTATATACTGTACTCTATATCATCGACTGTATCCTTATGTAATACATGTATCACTAGCCACTTTAAACTATGCCACTTTGTTTACATACTCATCTCATTTGTACATATTGTACTCGATACCATCTACTGTATCTTGCCTATGCTGCTCTGTGCCATCACTCATTCATATATCCTTATGTACATATTCTTTATCCCCTTACACTGTGTACAAGACAGTAGTTTTGGAATTGTTAGTTAGATTACTTGTTATTACTGCATTGTCGGAACTAGAAGCACAAGCATTTCGCTACACTCGCATTAACATCTGCTAACCATGTGTATGTGACAAATAAAATTTGATTTGATTTGATTTGAAGCAAATTATGTACAGCTCTTCCCGGAACAGGCCCACATCCCCGTCAATCGTATGAAGAGGAGACACCGTTACAGAGGTCGAAGAGCTGACTGTGTCGGGGAGTGGATAATCTGCCTTTACCTCCGTTCAACTGGCGAATGTGCAATCACTGGAGAATAAACTGGATGAGCTCCATTCGAGACTATCCTATCAACAGGACATCAAAAACTGTAATATCCTATGTTTCACCGAGTCGTGGCTGAACAAGGACATTGATAATATACAGTATAAGGCCATAAGCAAACAAGAAAATGCTTATCCAGAGGTGGCGCTTCTTAATGCAGAGGTGGTGTTTCTTAATGCAGGAAAACAGATATCCGGTTTTACCTAATTTCTACCAGTATGTCACATGTGCAACTAGAGCAGGAGTGGGAAATTCCAGTCCTTGAGGGTCTGAATGGTGTCAGTTTTTCCCCAGGCTCAGCTAACACACTTGACTCCAATAATCACCTAATCATGATCTTTAGTTTAGAACACAATATGATTAATCAGCTGTGTTTGCTAGGGATGGAGAAAAAGTCTGACACCAATCAGGCCCTTGAGGACTGGAGTTGCCCACCCCAGAACTAGAGGAAAACAAACTCTAGATCACCTTTACTCCACACATAGAGATGTGTACAAAGTTCTCCCTCGCCCTCCATTTGGCAATTTTGACCATAACTTTATCCTCCTGATTCCTGCTTACGAGCAAAAACTCAAACAGGAAGTACTAGTGACTCGCTCAATACGGAAGTGGTCCGATGAAGCGGATGCTAGGCTACAGGACTGTTTCACTAGCACGGACTGCAATATGTTCTGAGATTCATCCGATGGCATTGAGTAAACCACATCAGTCACCGGCTTTATTAATAAGTGCATCGGTGACATCTTCCCCACAGTGACCGTACGTACATATCCCAACCGGAAGCCATGGATTACAGGAAACATCCGCAGTGGGCAAAAGGCTAGAGCTGCTGATTTCAAGGAGCAGAACTCTAACCAAGACACTTATAAGAAATCTCTTTACGGGCTCTGACGTACCATCAAGCGGGCAAAGAATCAATGCAGGACTAAGATCGAATATTACTACACTGGCTCTGATGCTCGAAGTGGCAAAGCTTGCAAACTATCACAGAATAGAAAGGGAAACCCAGCCACGAGCTGCCCAGTGACGCTAGCCTACCAGACGAGCTAAATGCCTTCTATGCTCGCTTTGAGGCAAGCAACACGGAAGAATGCATGACCACACCAGCTGTTCCAGATGACTGTATAATCACGCTCTCCGTAGCCGATGTATGACAGGATTTCCCAAACTCAGTCCTCAGGACCCCAAGGGCTGTACGTTTTGGTTTTTGCCCTAGGACTACACAGCTGATTCAAATATTCAACTAATCAAGCTCTGATCATTTGAATCAGCTGTGTAGTGTTAGGGCAAAAACCAAAACGTAGACCGAGTTTGGGAACCACTGGGTAAGACGTTTAAACACTCCCTGAGTCCCCCCCCCCAACCCCTGGCTTTATGGCTTTACACCCCCTGCTATAATGTGGATAACCTGTCCACCAGAACACAGTAGGTGTTCTTTAATGGAAGCCTCTCAAACATAATCCAGGTAGAAGCAGGAATTCCCCAGGGTAGCTGTTTAGGCCCCTTGCTTTTTTCAATCTTTACTAACGACATGCCACTGGCTTTGAGTAATGCCAGTGTGTATGCGGATGACTCAACACTATACACGCCAGCTACTATTGCGACTGAAATTACTGCAACATTTAACAAAGAGCCGCACTTAGTTTTGGAATGGGTAACAAGGAATAAGTTAGTCCTAAATATTTACAAAACTAAAAGCATTGTATTTGGGACAAATCCTTGACTAAACCCTAAACCTCAACTACATCTCGTAATGAATAATGTGGAAATTGAGCAAGTTGAGGTCACTAAAATTCTTGGAGTAACCCTGGATTGTAAACTGTCATGGTCAAAACATATTGATGCAAAAGTAGCTAAGATGGGGAGAAGTCTGTCCGTAATTAAGTGCTACTCTGCCTTCTTAAGAATACTATCAACAAGGCAGGTCCTACAGGCCCTAGTTTTGCCGCACCTGGACTACTATTCAGTCGTCTGGTCAGGTGCCACAAAGAGTGACTTGGGAAAATTGCAGTTGGCTCAGAACAGGGCAGCACGGCTGGCCCTTAAAAGTACACAGAGAACTAAAATTAATGACATGCATGTCAATCTCTCATGGCTCAGTGGAAGAGAGATTGACTTCCTCATTACATGTTAAGAGCAGTAAGAGCTGTTAACAAGCTGAAGTTACCGAGCTGTCTTTAAAATACTAGCACACAGCTCGGACACCCATGCATACCCCACAAGACTTTCCACCCGAGTTCTCTCCACAATTCCGAAGTCCAGAACTGACTATGGGAGGCGCACAGTACTACATATAGCCATGACTACATGGAACTCTATTCCACATCAGGTAACTGATGCAAGCAGTAGAATCAGATATAAAAATACACCTTATGGAACAGCGGGGACTGTGAAGTAACACAAACAGGGACAGACAGGTGCTTACACACACATGATAACATACGCACTATTCTCACCTATACATGGATTTTGTGTTGTAGATATCTGGTAGTGGAGTATGGGCCTGAGGGCACACACTTAGAGTGTTATGAATTCTGTATTGTAATGTTTTTAACATTGTATAAGTGCCTTCATTTTGCCGGACCCCAGGAAGAGTAGCTGATGCCTTGACACATGGCATCTATGGACCAAGGTCTCACAACGCATGTTTTTCCAGGCTAGCATCTCAAACAACATGGCAGGTACTGACCAATAAACATTCAAGTGCCCTTGGACCTGACACATATATGGATATAAATCAGACATGGTTATTCATATTGAAACAAAACAAAATGTACCCAACACTGTCAAGACTGTCAAGACTCAACATATGCAAGAACAATCTGATCCACCATATGTTAATATCTCTTGATCTGTTTGACAAAGTCATGGAATTTGGCACACATTTTTTGGCACACATGCTCAGCGACGTGAATCTAGCAAACCTGTAGAGTTTGGTTCTGTTTGGCCTCATGGTGGTGCTGTTGGCTTATAATGGCCATGTTGATTGAGAGAGTCACCAAAACATTGGTGCTGATTGGTCAAGCGGTTCTCGAGTAGAAGACATTTCAAATAGTCAACATCATTAAAATGGTCCAAAATCCATCAAAAGCATATTGGATGATCTTGTTTGATTTTGAGTTCTGATATTTGGAAAACGTGGTAAGAAGTACAGATGTACACTACATGACCAAAAGTATGTGGACAGCAACTTGTCGAATATATAAAAAAGATAATGGAGTTGGTCCCCCCTTTGCTGCTATAACAGCCTCCACTCTTCTGGCAAGGCTTTCCACTAGAACAGTGCTGCAGAGACTTGCTTCCATTCAGCCATAAGATCATTAGTGAGGTTAGGCACTGATGTTGGGCGACTAGGCCTGGCTCCCAGTCGGTGACCCAATTCATCCCAAATGTGTTCGATGGGGTTGAGGTCAGGCTTTGTGCATGCCAGTCAAGTTGTTCAACACTGATCTCAACAAACCATTTCTGAATGGACCTCACTTTGTGCACGGGGGCAATGTCATGCTGAAACAGGAAAGGGCCTTTTCCAAAATGTTGCCACAAAGTTGGAAGCACAGAATCATCTAGAATGATTCTAAGGGGCCTAGCCCAAACCATAAAAACAGCCCCAGACCATTGTTCCTCTTCTACCAAGCTTTACAGTTGGCACTATGCATTTGGGCAGGTAGTGTTCTCCTGGCATCCGCCAAAACGAGATTCATCCGTTGGACTGCCAGATGGTTAAGTATTATTCATCACTCCAGAGAACACGTTTCCACTGCTCCAGAGTCCAATGGCGGCGAGCTTAACATCACTCCAGCCGATGCTTGGCATTGCACATGGTTGATCTTGTGTGGGGCTGCTCGACCATGGAAACCCATTTTATGAAGCTCCCGACGAACAGTTATTGTGTTGACATTGCTTCCAGGGGAAGTTTGGAACTCGGTAGTGAGTGTAGCAACTGAGGACAGACGATTTTTACATGCTGTGAGCTCTTGTGCTGCAGGATTTTAATCCGTGACGGCGTAGTGTGTTACTAATGGTTTTCTTTGAGACTGTGGTCCCAGCTCTCTTCAGGTCATTGACCAGGTCCTGCCGTGTAGTTCTGGGCTGATCCCTCACCTTCCTCATGATCATTGATGCCCCACGAGGTGAGATCTTGCATGGAGCCCCAGACCGAGGGTGATTGACCGTCATCTTGAACTTCTTCCATTTTCTAATAATTGCGCCAACAGTTGTTGCCTTCTCACCAAGCTGCTTGCCTATTGTCCTGTAGCCCATCCCAGCGTCCTGTAGCACATCCCAGCCTTGTGCAGGTCTACAATTTTATCCCTGATGTCCTTACACAGCTCTCTGGTCTTGGCCATTGTGGAGAGGTTGGAGACTGTGTGTGGACAGGTGTCTTTTATACAGGTAATGAGTTCAAACAGGTGCAGTTAATACAAGTAATGAGTGGAGAACAGGAGGGCTTCTTAAAGAAAAACTAACAGGTCTGTGAGAGCCGGAATTCCTACTGGTTGGTAGGTGAATACTTAGGTCATGCAATAAAATGCAAATTCATTACTTAAAAATCATACAATGTGATTTTCTGGATTTTTGTTTTAGATTCCATCTCTCACAGTTGAAGTGTACCTATGATAAAAAATTACAGACCTCTACATGCTTTGTAAGTAGGAAAGCCCGCAAAATCGGCAGTGTATCAAATACTTGTTCTCCCCACTGTATATTAGTGTAGCTCATCCAAGAGTGTATTGTCCAATTTGTCCTGATGATTACACTGCAGGGCCAAAACTTGAACCCGAGCGTGGCTGCTTGCAGCTACAGCTACAATTCATAAGGTTGTAGGCTGCCTGAGAAACAGGGAAGGGGGAGAAGGAGGGAAGAGTGCAAGAGAGAGACAGGGGGAGAGAGATGAGAGAAAGAGAACGTGTGTGAGTGTGAGAGAGAGTTGGGTGGGTGCTCTGGACAGGTTGCATCTAGATCACTTGGTTCTTTCATGTCTAAGGCTCTTTGGTTGAATGAATGATTCATCAATACATTCCTGGAAGTAGGAGCAAGATTCTAGGATTTAGGCAGTATTTGAGTGTCATCTCCCCTTTGATTTTCTTTTTTTGTTGTTGCCCAACGTGTGTCAAATTTCAGTCTATAGTCTTAATCTATGATATGCTACTAAAACCATTTGTTTTTCTAATAAAATACTGTTATTTATTTCCTGTGGACTGCATTCCTAAAAACTCTTAAATTCTAATTGAATCCGTTGGCCTTCCTAGCCTTCGGACTGGAGCAATGCTGCTGCAAACACACTTATTTTCTGGATAGGAAGAGATCTGGGTCACATGCTTGAATCATCTATTTGCAGGGTTGCATGCATCAATGCCAAGAAATTCCATAAGGGTAACTTTGCCCAAGGAAAACGTGAGCCATCTGTGCAGGATGGAGCCGGCGGCCAAGGAGAGAGGGACGACAGAGAACGGAGGCAGCTCCTCGACGAGGGCGCAGCGCTCCTCCTGCACCAGCCTCAAGGTACGATCAGAACCTCTAGGCCTCCCTCTGCCGCTCTCTGATTCTCTTTGCCTCTGACTCTCTGAGACTATCTCTGACTCGCTTAAGGTATTCAATCCGTATTACGGAGGTTCAGTGTTACAGCACAATTTAAATTTAAAGGCAATTTTCCCGCATTGGCGGAGACTGCATTCATGTCGGCGCAATCGGAAATTACCTTTACATTTTTAATCATGCAAACTCTGTAGAGTTTGGTTTGTAGACAACAGGCCATGGTAGTTAGCCTGCTGTGGTGATGGCAATCCCCAAAATTTGAACTCCAAATTAGTCAAACCCTGGACAGGGAGTGAGCTGTTCTGGACTGCACGTGCTGAATGTTTGGCAATATAGTTGAGGTAGTACAGCATATGGACGAGCTGCCCACGGAGTGACCCTATCTTAGACCCCAGGAGAGCAGGCAGAAGTGACTGTGGCAAGGGAAAATAACTCTGGAAGGAAGAAAACCGTGAGGATTCAGGCACAGCTAGCAAGCCAACCCTCTTTTGGCTGGTTGGGTAGGAATCGGTGCAGGAGGTAGACAGTGTCCGTGAAAGGAGGCAGGAACTAGAAAACAGTGCTTGAGTTAATGCAGGTTCTGAGAGAAGAGCATGTTGTGTGCTCTCCTGATGTTGATGTCAGAGCGGATGTAGGAATGATAGGCTTTAGAGGACCAGCATGCAAGGATTTTTATAGTATGGTCTGGGATAGGGTTGCAAAGGGTCGGAAACTTTCCGGTAAATTTCCATAGGAGTTAAGCCCGAGATTTTGGGGAATTTTGCTTTAAATTCATCAAAAAAGTTAGCTTATAACAGTGAACCCTTTTTTGTGGGATACACATAAGGCAATTCTAGGTCTTGTGGCATATTTTGGTTAAACTATCCCCAATTCAATGGAATTGCAACCCTCTGCATGCACAGTGCGTTCTACCATCACATGTGCAGTGCACTCTTCCATCACATGTACAGCTGATTCTCAAGATCTTGCACACTAATGAGATGCTATGGAGCCCACACTACTATACTTTCTAAGCTAAGGACTACACGCTTTCTGGTAAGTTTTGATTACAATATTGGGTGGGGGGAATATATTTTATACCACAGTTATTTTTTTGTTAACTAGTAAATAGTAGCCTACTGCAAAGTGTGTTTAAATAATTTCTAACTCGTTAACAATTTCTGCTAGTTAGTTTTTGCTACCATGTGGGTTTTACCTTACTTGAGCCTGCTAACTGTTTCACATGTTTCCATACATGTTTAATTTAAAAAAAAGTTATCTTACTAAGGAGTTGTTTAATCTAACTTTATCTGTACATGGAATTGTATTTTATTTGTATTTTTGTACAATTTGTTTTCTAATCTTTACAGGAAAATGCCACGGGCACTGTCTGATGTGTGGAGACATTTCAATGCAGCTAATGTAGAAGGGAAAGCTGTGTACATTTGCAAATACTGTGCCAATCATATGTGAAGAATGAAACCAAGATGCAGAATCATCTGGCCAAGTGCATAAAGTTCCCTCAGCGCTCACAACAAGCAACCTCTGACAAAAGTCCCTCTACTTCTATTCGAGATGAAAACGATGATTCAGACACCTTATTGATAGCAACAGCTCATGGTCCTCCTGGAATCAGAAGGTGTTTTGACTCAATGGAGGAACATAGTCAGAGAAATGCTGATGAATGTCTTGCTCGAGCTGTATATGCAACTGGTTCACCTCTGATGCTCACAGGCGATGTGTACTGGAAGATATTTCTGAATGTTCTTCGCCCAGCATACACCCCTCCAACCAGACATACTTTATCAATTAATTTGCTGGATGCAGAGTTCAACAGAGTTCAAGTGAAGGTCAAGCAAATCATAGAGAAAGCAGACTTTATTGCAATCATCTCTGATGGGTGGTCGAATGTTTGAGGGCAAGTAATAATTAACTACATAATCTCCACCCCTACATCATCTACAAGAGCACAGACACAAGGGACAACAGACACATCAATCTCTACATAGCAGATGAGCTGAAGGCAGTCATCAATGACCTTGGAACACAGAAGGTATTTGCACTGGTGACCTACAATGCTGCGAACATGAAGGCAGCTTGATCTAAAGTGGAGGAGTCCCACCCTCACATCACACCCATTGGCTGTGCTGCTCGTGCATTGAATCTGCTCCTCAAAGACATCATGGCACTGGAAACAATGGATACACTCTACAAGAGAGCCAGGGAAATGGTTATATATGTGAAGGGTCATCATGTTATAGCAGCAATCTACCTCACCAAGCAAAGTGAGAAGAATAAGAGCACCTGAAGCTGCCCAGCAACACTCGTTGGGGTGGTGTTGTCATCATGTTTGACAGTCTCCTGGAGGGGATAGTCTCTCCAAGAAATAGCCATATCACAGTCTGCTGATATGGACAGCCCCATCGAGAGGATCAGCCTGACGTCCTGACGTCCTGAAACCTATAGCATTAGCCATTGCACGGATTGAGCGAGACAATCCTGTCTGATGTTCAGACTCTGCTTGCAGATGTAAGAGAATAAATCCGTACTGCCGTGCCCACTTCACTGTTGGTCCAAGCAGAGGAAACTGCAGTTCTGAAATACATCAAAAAGTGTGAAGACTTCTGCCTGAAGCCCATACACGCCACAGTGTACATGTTGGACCCCAGGTATGCTGGCAAGAGCATCCTGTCTGGTGCAGAGATCAACAAGGCCTATGGTGTCATCACTACCGTGTCTTGTCACCTTTGCCTGGATGATGGCAAGGTTCTTGGCAGTCTGGCGAAGTACACTTCCAAGCAAGGGCTTTGGGATGGAGATGCAATATGGCAGTCGTGCCAACATATCTCATCAACCACCTGGTGGAAGGGACTTTGTGGATTTGAGGCGCTTTCCCCTGTTGCCTCCATCATCCTACAAATCCCACCAACATCAGCCTCCTCAGAGCGCAACTGGTCCTTGTTTGTGAACACACACACCAAAGCACGCAATAGGCTGAACAAGGGTTGAGAAATTGGTCGCCATCCGGGAAAATTTGAGGCTTTTTGAGCCTGACAACGAGCCATCCTCAATAAGGTTGGAAAGTGACAGTGAAGATGAGGCCTCAGAGACTGATGTTCAAGGAGAAGAAATGGAAGCCTGAGAGGAATACAACCAAAGCTTTAGTTTCTAGACTGTCATTTTGCATAGTTATGTTGAAAATGTTTTTGGGAGGTGCGATGGATTATTGGACATCATTCAATATTCCCTTTTGTTGTTCAGTGAAATCATCAAATGTGAAGAGTCAACTCCTTAAATTAAAGTTCAATGTGTAACTAAATTGTTTTTTATTTCTATTGGAAGGATTTTAATCATTTGCAATTGTGTCTACTTATGATAAGGTAAAATGTTTATTTTTCTGTCTCCATATGATATGGTAAATATATCCAATGCAAAAAATATTTAAATGGTATTAATATTAATTAGCATATATTTCTGTTAATTCCTGTGAATTCCCACGGATATTTTCCACCTCTGATTATTCCCCAAAATGCTGTGAAAGCAGGCAGCTTGCTGGTCCATGATCAAATCAAATTTTACCTTCACATGCACCGAATACAGCAGGACCTTACCGTGAAATGCTTACTTAAAAGCCCTTAACCAGCCATGCAGTTTTAAGAAAATAGAGTCAAGAAAATATTTACCAAATAAACTAAAGTAAAAAATAACAACTAAAAAAGTAACACAATGAAATATCAATAATGAGTTTATATCAAAAAATGTGTAGACCTTACAGTGAAATGCTTACTTAAGAAAATACCAACAGAAAAAAGTAAGAAATAAGAGCAGCAGTAAATAACAATAGTGGGGCTGTATACAGGGGTACTAGTACAGAGGCAAAGTGCAGGGGCACCGGTGTCAAGGTAATTGAGGTCATATGTACATGTAGGTAGAGTTATAAAAGTGACTATGCATAGATAATAACAGAAAGTAGCAGCAGTGTAGAAGGGGGGGGGCAATGCAAATAGTCTTGGTAGCCATTTGATTAGATGTTCAGGAGTCTTATGGCTTGGGGGTTATAGCTGTTTAGAAGCCTCTTGGACCTAGACTTGGAGCTCCGGTACCGCTTACCGTGCGGTGCAGAGAGAACAGTCTATGACTAGTGGCTGGAATCGTTGACTAGGGCCTTCCTCTGATACCACCTGGTTTAGAGGTCCTGGATTGCAGGAAGCTTGGCCCCAGGAATGTACTGGGCTGTACGCACTGACCGTAGCGCCTTACGGTCAGATGCAGTTGCCATACCAGGTGGGGATGCAACCGGTCAGGATGCTCTCAATGGTGCAGCTGTAGAACTTTTTGAGGATCTGAGGACCCATGACAAATCTTTTCAGTCACCTGAGGGGGAAAAGGCATTGTCGTGCCCTCTTCACAACATTCTTGTTGTGTTTGGACCATGATAGTTTGTTGGTGATGTGAACACCAAGAAACTTGAAACTCTCGACTTGCTCAGCTACAGCCCCGTTGATGTGAATGGGGGAATTTTTCAGCCCTCCTTTTCCTGTATTCCATGATAATCTCCTTTGTTTTGCTCACGTTGAGGGAGAGGTTGTTGTGCTGGCACCACACTGCCAGGTTTCTGACCTCCTCCCGATAGACCGTTTTATCGTTGTCGGTGATCAGCTTAACACCGTTGTGTCATCAGAAAACTTAATGATGGTGTTGGAGTTGTGCTTGGCCACACAGTCGTGGTGAACCTGGAGTACAGGAGGGGACTAATCACGCATCCCCGAGGAGCCCCCGTGTTAAGGAGCAGCGTGGTAGATATGTTGTTGCCTACCCTTACCACCTGGGGGTGGCCCGTCAGGATGTCCAGGATCCAGTTGCAGAGGGAAGTGTTTAGTCCCAGGGTCCTTAGCTTAGTGATGAGTTTTGAGGGCAATATTGCGCTGAACGCTGATGTGTAGTCAATGAACAGCATTCTCAAATAGGTGTTCCTTTTGTCCAGGTGAGAAAGGGCAGTGTGGAGTGAGATTGAGATTGCGTCATCTGTGGATCTGTTGGGGCAGTATGTGAAATGGAGTGGGTCTAGGGTTTCCCGGATAACGGTGTTGATGTGAGCAATGACCAGCCTTTCAATGCACTTCATGGCTACCGAAGTGAGTGCTATGGGGTGGTAGTCATTTTTGCAGGTTACCTTCGCTTTATTGGGCGCAAGGCCTATGGTGGTCTGCTTGAAACATGTAAGAATTACAGACTCAGTCAGGGAGAGTGTCAGTGAAGACATTTGCCAGTTGGTCCGCGCATGCTCTGAGTGCACGTCTTGGTAATCCGTCTGCCCCTGTGGCCTTGTGAATGTTGACTTGTTTAAAGTTCTTGCTCACGTCTGCTATGGAGAGCGTGATTTCGCAGTCATCCGGATGAGCTGGTGCTCTCATGCATGCTTAAGTGTTGCTTGCCTCGAAGCGAGCATAAAAGGCATTTAGCCCGTCTGGTTGGCTCGCGTCATTTGGCAGCTCACAGCTGGGTTTCCCTTAGTAGTCTGTAATAGTTTGCAAGTCCTGACACATGTAGTAGGATTTAATCTTAGTCCTATATTGACGCTTTGCCTGTTTGATGGTTTGTCTGAGGGCTTAGCAGGATTTCTTATGCTCTTTCTCCGGCACTCTAGGTCATCATGTTTCCGCGCCTCAGCCGGATCGACAGGTTCCCACGCCTTAGCAGAGGTGACCGGTTCACTCCTGATCCCGGAGTGGACCGTGTACTCCCTCTCCGGCCTGTGTACTCCCTCTCCAGACTCTAGGTCACCAGGCTGCTCGTTATTGAGCACTCCTGTCACCAGCGTTATGAGCATAATGACACTCACCTGGACTCCATCACCTCCTTGATTACCTGCCCTTTATATGTCATTCCTTTTCGTTTCTTCCCCAATTGTCATTGTTCCTGTTTCATGTCGGGGCGCTGTTTGTGTTTCTTGTTTTGTTCATTTATTTATTAAATTTATTCACTCCCTGAACTTGCTTCACAACTCTCAGCATACATCCTCTTTCTCCCTTTTAAATTCCTTTGATATATCCACTGTGCCACTCGGGCAAAGAGATATATTAAATTCACTAATACTAAACATGTGCCCCGGTTCGAATCCAGGTTGAATCACATCCGGCCGTGATTGGGAGTCCCATAGAACGGCACACAATTGGCCCAGCGTCGCCTGGGTTTGGCCGGGGTAGGCCGTCATTGTAAATAAGAATTTGTTCTTAACTGACTTCCCTAGTTAAATAAAAAATACAAAGAAATTATAAACTGAATGGGCCAAGGGAAATTTTGTAGCCACCCTCAAATTCATAGACACAATGGATGCTAAGGCTGACAGTCCATAGCCGTGTGCGAAATCTGTTTTGCCTATTACTTACTAAAACTGTGTACTTATCATACCACATACAATTTAGAACATACTGTTTAGTAAGACTGTATGCAGTAGGCAACAAATACTAACATATTAGACTCATATTAGTGCTGGGGACAATAAAAGGCCACTCTAAAATGTGCAGTTTTGTCACACAACAGAATGCGACAGATGTCTCAAGTTTTGAGCGTGCAATTGTCATGGTGACTGCCAGATAATTGTCATGGTGACTGCTAGAGAATTGAATGTTCATTTCTCTACCATTAGCCGCCTCCAATGTCATTTTAGAGAATTTAGCAGTATGTCCAACCGGCCTCACAACCACAGACCACGTATATGGCGTTGTGTGGGCGAGCGGTTTTCTGATGTCAACGTGCCCCATGGTAGCGGTATGGGTAGGCATAAGCTACGGATCGAGTCTGAGTCACAAGTCCCTATGGCTGAAGTCCAAGTCCCAGTGCTCGTGTCTTGGTCCAAGTGTTCAAGTCTGAGCCACTGGGTCCACATTAACTCAAAATAAAGTTATTTACCCAGTCAGATATAGTGTAGTGGCCCAACAAACGTAGCAGCGGTATTATGGGTCATGTCCTTTGAAGGGTCTAGAATTAATCCGTTTTCTCTCAGGAATAGAGGTAGACTTGGCTACGTTGTCTACAGAACCTGTATATGAAATGCAGTGTGAAAGACTACTTTTCTATAGCCCACTCAAGGGAGAGAAAAACATAGCTAGACTTTTGTTTTACTATTAAACTCAGTGCTGATATTTTTTTTTTCTTCGTAAAGCAGTGTGTGTTTCTTAAGGCAAAGGGTAGCTAAATAGAAGGCTGGTGGTGATTGGTTAGCTCAAGTGAAGCAAGAGAGTCACCTGCGTATTATGTATAAATGGAGCCGGAGCGGCGCCTGTCTGCTTTTCTGCCCACACGCATCGCTTTCTCCCCTGCAGCTCACCGGCTGTGTTTGCCGGGTGTGACACATCCTTCCCACTGCTTAACAGAACTGCACATCTGTGTTGCTAATATTATTCATGGTTATTATTGAAAAGCTCTCAATCTCTTCAAAAACTCTTGTCCAGTCCACACTTAGTAGTCAGATGTTAGTCACAAAGATAATTTTGTCTCGTTTTAGTAAGCTGAAATGAAAAATAATTTTAGTTTACTTCTAGTTTTTCTGGCTCTATTTAGTCAGATATAGTCTCGTCAACTGGCACTGTAAAATAGGTGTTTAATTAATATTTTAGTCACTACACTGAGTTTTCAACCTATTGTGAAGCCCCATCCTTCAGCTTTATAGCTGCTTTTTTTAATCAAGGAGTAGGCCTTTAATTGCCTAAAAACATCCTTCCCCCTGACACAAAGGATTTGCGTCCACCTCAGAGCTCAGAGAGCAGCAGCTTGTTATTCTTCAGGATTAAAGCTACATGAGACAATGGTGTCTCAGCCTCTTAAAATAAGACTGTTTGTTGAAGTATGTTCAAAGTTGAAAAAGGTCAGTTTCTCAGGATTGTTAGTTAGCCCGCCGGTGTGGCTCAGGGTTCTATGGTGCTTGTTTGAACTGTAATGCCATGATAAATACATATCACGATATTCTACTCGTTAGCATATCGTCAGACTGTTTCCACTGTTATTGGTAGACTATTTAACAGGAAAGTATGTTGTAACTCAAATGGGTACTTTCTGGTACACAAATGGTGTAACCAAATGGTACCTAGTTGTAACGGGTGTCGTTGTCGGATGAGGAGGAATCAGACCAAAGTGCAGCGTGGTAAGTGTTCATGACTTTTATTGAACTGAACACTGAAACAAAAATAACAAGGTGAATAGACGAAACCCAAAACAGTCCTGTCAGGTGAAGAACACTAAACAGAAAACAACTACCCACAAAACATAGGTGGGAAAAAGCTAAGTATGGTTCCCAATCAGAGACAACGATAGTCAGCTGTCCCTGATTGAGAACCATACCCGGCCAAAACAAAGAAATACAAAACATAGAAAAAGGAACATAGAATGCCCACCCAAATCACACCCTGACCAAACCAAAAAAGAGACATAAAAAGCTCTCTAAGGTGACACTAGTGGTGCTTGATTCAAATGAATCCCAAAGAAACAAATAGCCTGAGTAATTAATAGATGATTAGTTTATTACCATTTTGCCATGTTATTTCTTATTAAATGGGCTTCCTGGTCATTTCTGTTCTTTAAGGTAAAGTGCTACCTTTTTCTCATTCATATTCACACTGAGATGAGGCAATGGGGCTAATATGGCTAAGATCAACTAATGTTTGAATATTCACATGTAGCCATTTCTATGGCTAGAAGACATTTTAGAAATCAAAGATCTAAAAAAAGAGATACAATAGAGCTCAGATTGTAAAAGTATTATCTTTTTAGTCATAGATATGGCTAATTCATGTGTTTCCTAGATAGGCATAATATGACCATGCAAAAAAAGCCATTTTGGGTTGATCATGGGTTAATTGTGACTGCGAACACTCTATAGACCCTTTGTTGGGGTGTAAAGAAAGGATCTATTGTATGGCCTTGCATTGAAACTGTATGACTAACTAAAGCTGATTAACTGTGACTATGCTAGTTGCTGCCAGTGAGATTTGACTTAAACATGTTGACACACATGTGGACCATAGATGTGATGACATAAATTCAGAGCTGGGCTCAGACGGTGTTTTCCTTTCAATTAAATGCAGATCACTGAGTTATTGGTTTTCTATTAGTGTAAGAGATATTCTAGGCCTTACATGCGATTCTACTTTGCTCTGTTGATACAGGATATTTATTCTAGGAGACAGTGTAATTATGTAGTCCCACTAGACAAGCTTATGCAAAGTGTTCTATCTACCAGGCTGCTGTGTCTGTCTCTGAATAACTAAACATTAGAAATGCCATGTCATTATAGAAGAGCCGAATGGATTTGTTAGCTGTTAGCTAGGATTTGTTAGCTCTTCTCTAAACCCTTAGGCACCTGAGAATACTCTTGCTGCTCTCTGTATCCTAATAGCCTCCGATAGAGTTACCAGCAGTTACCAAATCCTGAAGCCGTAGTGGTAAATTCTGGGAAATTAGGCTCCAGAGGGCTCTGGTCACGTGCAAGGTTTGACTGCTGGTCAGGTTGCTACTTCCATGCATGTGTAATGTGATCTAACTGTGATCTAGCTCAGAGTAAGGCAATATGGCCAAAATATCATATTTTTGACTATTTTATGTTATTGAATAACAAAGTTAAAAAAAAATGTCATGAGTAGTGCATGCATTTCCTTCAGTCATGTTATTATTTCCACACTGTATCACATTTATTTGGTCTTTGTATGCCTCTATTTTGTAAAAAAACAAAAAAAACAAAATATGTTACAAATAATTATTCTCCTCTATGAACATGTATACTGAACAAAAATATAAACGCAGCATGCAACCATTTCAAAGATTTTACTGAGTTACAGTTCATATAAGGAAGTCAGACATCTGAAATCTATGGCTGGGAAAACAGATATGCATCGTTTGGTCATAAACCTTTGAAACAAAGGTAGGGACGGGGATCAGAAAAACAATCAGCATCTGGTGTGACTACCATTTGCCTCATGAAGTGCGACACATCTCCTTCACATATGAGTTGATCAGGCTGTTGATTGTGGCCTGTGGAATGTTGTCCTACTCCTCTTCATTGGCTATGCGAAGTTGCTGGATATTGGCAGGAACTGGAACACGCTGTCGTACACATCGATCCAGAGCATCCCAAACATGCTCAATGGGTGACATGTCTGGTGAGTATTCAGGCCATCAAAGCACTAGGACATTTTCATCTTTCAGGAATTGTGTACAGATCCTTGCGACATGGGTCTGTGTATTAATTATCATGCTGAAACATAAGGTGATGTTGGCAGATGAATGGCACGACAATGGGCCTCAGGATCTTGGCACGGTATCTCTATGCATTGAAATTGCAATCGCTAAAAATTAATTGTGTTCGTTGTCTGTAGCTTATGCCTGCCCATACCATAACCCTACCGCCACCATGGGGCACGCTGTTCACAATGTTGACATCAGCAAACCGCTCACCCACACTACATTATTTGAAGGAAAGAATTGGTTACATGAAGTGGATCTCAAGTAATCTATGAACTTTTGAACATCTTGGCCATCTACTGTTATAATCTCCACCCAGCACAGCCTGAAGAGGACTGGCCAACCCTCAGAGCCTGGTTCCTCTCTAGGGTTCATCCTAGGTTCCTGCCTTTCTAGGGAGTTTTTCCTAGCCACCATGCTTCTACATCTGCATTGCTTGCTGTTTGGGGTATTAGGCTGGGTTTCTGTATTAGCACTTTGTTACATTGGCTGATGTAAAAAGGGCTCTATACATTTTGATTGATTGATATTGGTTCCCTCAATCAGGACTACAAGGCACAGGGAGAACCATGACCAAGGTTTTCTGACCCATTTTCAAACCCCCGAGAGAGTGAGAGAGATTACAGAATTGAAGCCGTGATTAGCTTAGAACAACAAAAAGGTTGTATTCTTCACGTGTCTTTTGTCTACCCTGAGGGAATTAGAGAACTAATTGGCTGTTGGGCCCAGGCAGGAGAGAGGAAAGGAAGGAATAAGGGAAGATATCTCTCCTTTCTCCTGTCTACCCTTATTCCTGCCTTTCCTCTCCTACCTCTCCTGCCCAACAGTCTATGCTGCTCTGGATTTGACTGTCTGAAAATGAAGAGAGAGAGGAGGGTGGGAGATAGAGGGGGGAGAGAGAGAGAGACACAGGGAGACCCAGATAGAGGGAGATATTGGCCATGTCCAGATACCCGTACTTGCTTCCTAAATAGTAGGCCGTTTGAGTATGCAAAATATATTTTTTTTTTGCGTTTGTGACATTTAGCAAATCGAGTATACTTTAAATGCCAGGAGGGAATACTTATTTCATAGAGTAGAATGTGTTGCACACTATTGAGGAAGATAATCGTCTTTTCACACCCACATGTGTTCGACAACAGCTGATAATCAGAATAGGGGATGTGCTCCACAATAATGTACGAATGGCGAGGAACAAGCGTGATTTCGCATTTGATGGCGCCTTCTCAGTATGGATGAGAAGTATGTTGATATGTTGTTTACTGCATACGTTTGTACTAAACAGTATGTTTTAAATAGAATGTAGTATGGTTAGAAAGAGGGGGAGGTTGTTAATGAAGCATACGCTATTGCAAGCGAACAGCCTTGAAGGTTCATTAGGAACCCTCTGACCAATTTGAATTACAATGCACTTGGGAGAGATAATGTCCCATCCGACCATGAATTAGATCCTGAATTATCACTTGTCTTCCAGTTGTGGTTGCAAGCCTGAATTGATGTTTATCTCTGTAATTGGGCTTGTGCTTTCTAGTGATTTTTGTCTGGCTGCCAGTGTAGATCATACAAACTAACGTAAACTCTCTGGGGTGTTATCATTCATGAGTTAATTTCTTAATGCCTCAAATGAACAATAATAGTACCATAACGGATTGCTATGCTTTGTTTGTTTTATAGTTTTGACTGGCTGGATGGATTGATGGTGTGTGCTGTAGCCTGCATGCAGAGGACATCACTGCTGAGGGACTCCATTAAAACACTTGTTTAACCAGCCATTTAATCCACAAATGGTCTCCTCTTCAACTCTCACTCTCTGTCTCTCTCTCTCTCTCTCTTTCTTGCTTTATCTCTCTCTTTCTTGCTTTATCTCTCTCTTTCTTGCTTTATCTCTCTCTCTCTCTCTCTCTCTCTCTCTCTCTCTCTCTCTCTCTCTCTCTCTCTCTCTCTCTCTCTCTCTCTCTCTCTCTCTCTCTCTCTCACTCTCACTCTCTGGTCGTGTTCAAAATCTGTCTTTCTTACCACTTACTAAAACTACATACTGTGTACTAATCATACTATTTAGAACGTACTGTTTAGTAAAACTGTATACAGTAAGCAACAAATATCAACATACTAGACACACCCATACTAAGAATACGTCATTTAATGCAGTGGTTCCCAAAGTTTTTCACTCAGACCCCCTTCCAGCATTGGGGAGCATCACGCATGTGCGTGACGCTCCTATTTCAATTGGCAGAAGCACTGATCATGACACAAACCGTTCACACCCCTCTTGTTTGCAGGTTTAAAACTTATTTCCTGCAATTCTACAATTTATTTCATGGGATGCAGACATTTTGCCGTTTAAAGCTCATTTTCTTGCAATTCTATAAAAAAAGTATACATATCACATGTGTACTCAAAATGCCTTCTATTTTGAGTACGAGTATTCGGACCCCGCCTTTCTTTCTTTCTTTCTTTCTTTCTTTCTTTCTTTCTTTCTTTCTTTCTTTCTTTCTTTCACAGTGCCACAGGAACGTCTGTATAATGTTTGGGTTTTCAGTTATTACAATGCCAAAGACATGCTCATTTCAATGTGTACTAGAAGAGTGTTCTGGTGCCTTTCAAAAAATATACTGAACAAAAATATAAACGTGCAACAATTTAAAAGATTTTACTGAGTTACAGTTCATATGAGGAAATCAGTCAATTTAAATCAATTCATTAGATCCTAATCTATGGATTTCACACAAATGTGAATACCGAATACAGGCCTAATAATGGGCCTCAGGATCTCGTACCTGTATTTTTGTGCACTCAAATTGCCACCGATTAAATGCAATTTTTTTCCGTTGTCCGTAACCGATTCCTGCCCATACCATACCTACACCGCCACCAAAACCTCTCCCCCACATAACGCCATACAAATAGTCTGTGGTTGTGATGCCAGTTGGATGTACTGCCAAATGCTCTAAAACGACTTTGGAGGCAGCTTAGGATAGAGAAATTAACATTAAATTCTCTGGCAACAGAGCTCTGTTTTGGTGGACATTCCTGTAGTCAGCATGCCGATTGCACGCTCCCTCAAAACTTGAGATATCTCTGGCATTGTGTTGTGTGACAAAACTGCACATTTTAGAGTGGCCTTTTATTGTCCCCAGCGCAAGGTGCACCTGTGTAATGATCCTGATGTTTAATCAGCTTCTTGATATGCCATACCTGTCAGGTGGATACATTATCTTGGCGAATGAGAAATGCTCACTGACAAGGATATGAACAAATTTGTGTACAAAATTTGAGAGAAATAAGCTTTTTGTGCATATGGAAAATTTCAGGGATCTTTTATTTCAGCTCATAAAACAATGGATCAACACTTTACATGTTGCGTTTATATTTTTGTTCAGTGTAGTTTCCCGGGCTAGTCTTTGATGTGGAAAAGCCCATGGGAATGTGGACGTGCCGCTGTGAGAAGACAAACATTACTCATTGTGAGAGATGGGAGGTGTTGCTAGTCGTGAGTGGCCCAGAGCGGGAAGACTGATGCAATGGATGCTGGAGCTCATCTTTCCTAGCCTAGTCCCCGATCTGTTTGTGCTATCTTGCCAACACCTTGTCACTAATTTCCAAACATGTTTGGCACGACAGTTCCATAAGGACATCAGAAACAGACTGGGACACACACTGGGTTCTTCAGCTGTCCCTATATGATAACACTTTTTGGTTCCAGGTAAAAGCCTTTTGGGTTCCAGGTAGAATCATTTTGGGTTCTACTTGGAACCAAAAGGGTTCTACCTGGAGCCAACAAGGGTTCTTTTAAAATATATCCTATGGGGACATCCGAAGATCCCTTTTAGGTTCTAGATAGCACCTTTTTTTCTAAGATTGAAGGCCAATCCATAATGAATAAGTTCCCTCTCCTAGTCAAAACCAATCCTTTCTTCATCAGTTGCTAGGGTTGAGTCATCGGTCTCTCACATAAGGAGCCATCTTAAGTCTGATGTAGACTCTTAATCCTCTCTTTGTCCGGGTCTTCCTCAATACCCTGTAGTTACAGATACACTCTGCCTTCCCTCTCATCCTCCATCCCCCCTTTTCCTTTCCCTCTTCTATCCTCCGTGCTTCTATGATGTAGGCCTAGTTGAATATTAAACAGGAAATGTGATAGCAGGAGCTAAAATAGGCTAATGAGCCTATGAAAAGTAGAGCTGTGGTGTACATTAGAGCAACACAGGGGTAACTCTCCCTCTCTCTGACGATGAAAATCTGGATACAAGTACAACCCGATATGTATTAATTATTAACAATCAATATCTCTTTCTCCCCATCCCCTTTCTTCTATGTCTCACTTTCTGCCTCCTTCCTTTCTCCTTTCTTTTTCCCCTCATGCTCTTCAGATGTTCCTTGTGGCTCTGTCGTTTGCATACTTTGCCAAGGCCTTGTCTGGCAGCTACATGAAGAGCACAATAACCCAGCTGGAGAGGCGCTTTGACATCCCCAGTTACCTAACAGGCGTCATTGACGGGAGCTTTGAGATTGGTAAGTAAGTGTCTGCGTCACAGGTCCCCATCCCCCAGTCCTCACCTCGTCCTCATCCCCAGGGCTATTTTGGGCTTCCGTTCTATCCATGTTGTTGTGAAAGAGAAGAGATGTGAATGAATGGGTCACCAAGGCCTTCTAGGGAGTCTCATTTATCAGGTGTGTGTGCACAAAAAAACTATCAACCTTGTGTGCACCAGATTTCCCACAAAGGTTAGTATTTATTAATTTTGAACTTGTGGGAAAGTGTACAGCCCAGACCATTCGTACGCACAACTTCTAGTGGTTGATCGATTGTATTGCAAGCAGATATTGTTCTTATGGGGGAGATGGTGTTTGATGCACGAGAATTATTCATACAAAACTTCAAACGTCTGCCTAATGATAAAACAGATGCATTAGATGTTGTTAAGAAGATAGCATAGCAGCATGTAGCCTAATAAATAAAATATTTGACATGATGGGTAGGCTACCATATTGCTGTGTGGTAAGAGGGCAACATCATAGCCTATTTAATCTCAGAGCCTATTCCAAGGAAGGACATATAAACACAATGATGTACTGATAAACAAAATATTGAACAACAATTTGTGTTTTGATTAGGAGGTGTTGGCTGAAGCATTTACTTTCAAATGGTTTGAATAGACAATCAATCTTGCAGAATGCGCGGCCAGTGTTTGGCTCTCGCTATAGGCGGCATGCAAGTCACTGAAACATATTCTGCCTACACCTTTACAGAAATCTGATCAAACTTACCATTGCACCTTCTTTGAGAAACTGTCATGGCCCAGTTCAAACATCAAATCAAATCCAAATCAAAGTGTATTGGTCACGTACACAGATTTGCAGATGTTATCGCATGCCGTTTCCCCCTACTGTGGATTCCGTCTCTATGGGTTTGGTTAAGGTTAAGGTTAAGGTAAGGGGTCAGTTTTAGTTTATAATTAGTCATTTTGCAGTGTCCTCGTAGAGTCTCCCTTCAGCCGAAGCTTTAGGAGTATATAGAAACACCTCTCTACCTTAAGCCTTTCTTTTTTGGGGGGGGGCTAGATCAGCGTTAACAATACAGACAGATTGTGGCTTCCATCAATGTAATTGTCTGCATAATTTCCAAATTATCCCACATAATTTTCAATCCCCCATGTATTTCTTATATGTATATAAAATATATACACTACCGGTCAAATGTTTTAGAAAACCTTCTCATTCCAGGGTTTTTCTTTATTTGTACTATTTTCTACATTGTAGAATAATAGTGAAGACATCAAAACTATAAAATAACACATATGGAATCATGTAGTAACGTAAAAAGTGTTAAACAAATCAAAATATATTTTATTTTTGAGATTCTTCAAATAGCCACCCTTTACCTTGATGACAGCTTTGCACGCTCTTGGCATTCTCTCAACCAGCTGCAGGATGCTGTGGTAGCCATGCTGGTTAAGTATGCCTTGAATTCCAAATAAATCACAGACAGTGTCACCAGCAAACACCATAACACCTCCTACTTCATGCTTTTACGTTGGGAAATACACCATCTCACAAAGACACGGCGGTTGGAGCCAAAAATCTCAAATTTGTACTCATCAGACCAAACAACAAATTTTCACCAGTCGAATGTCCATTGCTCGTATGTCTTCACTATTATTCTACATTGTAGAAATAATACAAATAAAGAAAAACCCTTGAATGAGTAGGTCTTCTAAAACTTTTGACCGGTAGTGTGTATATATATATATATATATATATATATATTTTTTTCTTCCTTTATTTATTTTCTCCTAACCCTAGCATCCTTCCCCTAATTGGAGTAAACTAATGGAGAACAACACATGGGCTTCTACTTCCAGCTTATACATACTATATGCATTTTACGGACACAGTACATTTTACATTAGTTATCTTTTGTTTGTTTTCAGTCCCATCCTTCAGCTACCCCCAACCCCTCCCATCTATCCCCGAAGACCATCTGAAATGGATTTCTATTTGCCATATATTCTCCAACTGTGCTGTTTCACAAAAGTTCTGAACCTGAACTCAACAAAAAAAGAAACGTCCTCTCACTGTCAACTGTGTTTATTTTCAGCAAACTTAACATATGTAAATATTTGTTTGAACATAACAAGATTCAACAACTGAGATATAAACTGAACAAGTTCCACAGAGACGTGACTAACAGAAATGGAATAATGTGTCCCTGAACAAATGGGGGGTCAAAATCAAAAGTAACAGTCAGTATCTGGTGTGGTCACCACGTGCATTAAGTACTGCAGTGCATCTCCTCCTCATGGACTGCACCAGATTTGCCAGTTCTTGCAAGTTCCCGGACATTTCTGGGGGGAATGGCCCTAGCCCTCACCCTCCGATCCAACAGGTCCCAGACATGCTCAATGAGATTGAGATCCGGGCTCTTTTGCTGGCCATGACAGAACACTGACATTCCTGTCTTGCAGGAAATCAGGCACTGAACAAGCAGTATTGCTGGTGGCATTGTCATGCTGGAGGGTCATGTCAGGATGAGCCTGCAGGAAGGGTACCACATGAGGGAGGAGGATGTCTTCGCTGTGACGCACAGCGTTGAGATTGCCTGCAATGACAACAAGCTCAGTCCGATGATGCTGTGACACACCGCCCCAGACCATGACGGACACTCCCCCTCCAAATGGATCACACTCCAGAGTGCAGGCCTTGGTGTAATGCTCATTCCTTCGATGATAAACGCGAATCCAACCATCATCCCTGGTGAGACAAAACCGTGACTCGTCAGTGAAGACCACTTTTTGTAAGTCCTGTCTGGTCCAGGGACTCCGGTGATGCTTACAACAGGCCTACAAGCCCTCAGTCCAGCCTCTCTCAGCCTGTTGCGGACAGTCTGAGCACTGATGGAGTGATTGTGCGTTCCTGGTGAAACTCGGGCAGTTTTTGTTGCCATCCTGTACCAGTCCCACAGGTGTGATGTTGTTATGATAATTTCGTTATCAATGTTCATAAACTTCAAGTAATCTACTCAGTCTGCAACCCAGAGTTTGTAAGGTTCTGGTTGAATGAAACAGACAAGAGTCCCAGCTTACAATAGTCAAATGTTTGTTCACGAGAGTACTCTGAAGTCCATTATACAAAGACTTCCATTTTATACCTTGCTCCTTACTTACGCACATACTTCCATACAAACAGTAGGTATCCTACGCACATACATACACACAAACAGTAGGTGAGTTGTATCCTTCTCCATAGTTCTCACCACTGTGTATCACTACCCAGCTGACAGTTCCATTCCCGCGAGATTATGGAAACCTTGAGAAGTACTCCCTGTCCTATCATAAGGTTCTCAGAGTTCTAGCCAGGCTGGGTCAAACACAGTTTAATTGTTCTCTGTATTTTCTTAGGCACATGTATTTCTCTCCCTTACAGGTCTCTACTGAGCCTAGTTGGACTTACATTTAATAGTTTAATTATTCCTTATACATGCTACATAAACTATAATCCCTAGTAGTTAGGTTTCAGGGTAGAATTATTTAATCATTATCTTAGACATATACATTATTTTATCAATCCACCCTTAATGACTAAATAATACACACTGATATATCAAACACTATATGGAAAAATACGTTATACAAGAATAAACCAAACCAATACATGTATTTACATTCAATACTCATCAATGACTGTTCTAGGCCTATGTCCAATTATAACTCTTCCTGTTAGGATTTTCATCATAATCTTCATGAAAGGAACCGTCTGTCTAAACATTGAAGATAGTATCATCTAACATTGGCTGCTCGTGGTTAAAAGAAACAGAGCCATCTCCTAGGCCTGGAGATCTGTATTCGTCCTCCCACTGGTCGGAGTTCGGAATCGGTCCGTATCTCACCATTTGTTGCATCATTGACCTCTCCAGAGTCTTGGAAACGAGACCTTGCATATACGGAATCAAACAACAGCCACATAATTCCAACACAGTCATACAGGTGAAGGTTGCCCACAACACAGTGATTATGACATTTTTCCATTTCCCAAACATACTGTCAAAACAATTTGTTAGAGAATTATCCACCCCAGAGTTCTCTGCTAATTCGTAAGCTAACGTGGTTAAACCAGCTAGGGCCTTGGTCACTGATCCGTCTGGTGCTGTGTTATCGGGGATAAAAGTACAACATTCTGATCCGAATATCACACACACCCCTCCCTTCTCAGCCAGTAGCATATCCAATGCTATTCTATTCTGCCTTACCATCATACTAGTTGCAGCTGTTTGTTCTGTGTCATGGAAATTTCCTCTATTTACCAAATCATGAGAGCAAACCACACACAAGTCAGAGTTAGTTATCACAAAGTCCATCTTTAATTATATGAGATCTATCACAACCCTGTGACTCTCAGATCAATTCAGTGTCTATCAATTAATTCTCTGAGAGTCCCTTACACATTGCAGCTGAGATCCTTTAATAGCAAAAGACACACATAGCCAGACAGCATAGGCATAATTTATTGTTCAGCTTTGTCTCCTAAACTATGTTATTTTCTCAAACTCAGAACCATAAACAGGCATATATCAAATCCATCCTATCTTGACAAGATCACAGAGACACACTGACTGGCACACAGACATTGTGGAGCCAAGAGATACACGCTTGACCTCTCCCCTCTCTCCGGCCCAAGCAACTTAGTCTTGACATAGAACAGATACTGCAACCCCGCCACAGTATTATACAAAAATAACATTCTGATGAGAAGTAATTTACAAACATATGATGAATATAAAACATCTTACCTATGTTACCAACCAATCCTGATTATTCCCCAACATCTGCTAACCCTTTTATCGCATCTCTAGTATAGTTGATGAAACACTGTTGGTTATAGTAGATATAATTTATCCAATCTACATTTGTATTGAGAGTTGACCACCAGAAGATGCTTGATTCCAATCCAGCCAATATCTGATTTTTTAGCTTTGAACTCATCAGGCACCCCCTTGGAACCCCAATGCTATCAATTTAAACTCTATTGTCAAAGGACCCTGACGGAGCACTCCTTATCTCTCTTGGCACTAGGTCTTTGTCTGATAAGGGTGAAGGGCATGCCTAACTGTACTAATGCACAAATACCGGTCCGATTTGTAGGCAGGTTAGGCCACAGCTTCATACCTCCACACAACCATCAGACATCCGCTCTAGGCCTTTTTATCTTACTAAAGTCCTCGGAACTCAACCTACCAGTCAGGTCCCTCATTGTCTCGTAGGTTGTAACATTCTCTGTTCTATTGCATGTTCTTACTTCCCCTACGTTCCGTCCGTGTGTGTTGTATCGAGCCATACAATAATGGTTTCCTCCTGCAACTGTGAAAGGGGGAAGTCTGGATGTAATGTGCACATGGGGATACAGATAATGCAGATCAGTGCAATTGTCATTGTCTGGCTTCCCTGCCTTCATGAACAGCTTTACCATACAGGCCATTCCCCTGGCTGAATTAATTCCATTGAGTGGAAAGGGGATGGTTGTCAACTGAGGTTTGACTGTGGCGCAGGCATAACATTATTCTTTAGCTACTGATCTAGCTGTATACTGAATCCATTCCAACCATAGGTTGGAATCCCCAAACCCAGTCTCCACCTCAATCAATTCCTTAAGATCTTTCGTCTGAACTATCCGCACCAGTCCTTGGCTCTGGATGACTACATCCGTTTTGTCAGGGGAACTGCTTGGACTCTGACTGGCCGTAGAACTATCACCGGCTCTAAAATGGTACCGTAGTGTCGACCAAAACCTGGTCAAAACTAACATACCATAACCCGAGATCCTCTTTCTTTATATTTCTAATGGTACTTCGTACCTTTATGCAATACTTCCCTTGCTCCGGTGCACAGTCAAAAACCCTCACCTTTACTATACTCAATCTGTTTCCATATTGGGTGTGTGAATTTACATAGCCTTCTCTCTCTGTATGAGCTATGACCTGATTCCATGAATTACACGGGGACCTGCACAGATATCTTCCATAAAGGCCCATAGTTCTAGACTGCCAAGGGGTCAGAGACCCCATTTGGTCTACATAGAACTCACCTGAGACATCCTTTCCTTGCTCTACTCTCACTTCCTTTTTACCCAGATTAACCTTTATACTTATTTTCCACCATAATTTGCAAATAAATTCATAAAAACTACAATGTGATTTTCTGGATTTTTTTTCTCTCATTTTTTCTGTCATAGTTGAAGTGTACCTTTGATGAAAATTACAGGCCTCTCTCATCTTTTTTAAGTGGGAGAACGTGCACAATTGGTGGCTGACTAAATACTTTTTTGCCTCACTGTATCTAAACAATGACTTAGGTAGTATGGGCAACTTATCCTTGTACCAAATCTCTTCTGAATCCCTCTATTCCTGTTTTAGGATGTGCGAGTCCTTCTAATGCCCTTGCTACATTCCTCTGTGTCCATGCACTATAGACTTCTATCGTGTCTGGTTATTTTCCGTCCCCAGCTCTGGGGTTGGGTAAGGTTATGAGTGGGAATTGGGGTATCTTCTCATCGTCATCTAACTATTCTGTGTCACTTCTATCTTCTCTCAATCCTGGATTATTATGAGATTCTAACCTTCGTAACACTCCAGGTCTCCTGCTCCTCACTCCCAGTCTCTCCCTCTCATTCTCCTCAAATTCCTTCTGCTCTCTCTCTATCTTGCTCACTTCCTTCCCCCCCTCCTCCTCCTCCTCCTCCTCCTCCTCCTAATACTCCCAAACCATCAAGGTCACCTTAGGGCTCAGCATAGGGCGGGGGAGCCCTTCTCCATCTGCCTTTTCTACTATCTGTCTGTTGCTCTTTCTTATAACAGTCAGTATCAAATATGGGTTGTTTCCAAATATTGTCTCCCTGTCTGCACTCATGGATATTTAGAAAATTCAACATGTCAATGGTAGTAATCTCTAAGATTATTACCAGGTTGATCAAGTTTATCTCGATACCCTCAATGCTCCTGAATCACCACAGATGTCATATATCCCTGTCCTGTTGGCTCAGAATATGTTAGGTGCCTCCTAAGAAGAGGTAGGTGCAGGCGTCAGGAGCAGGAGAGAAAGGAATTTCCAGTGGCACAGTCTTTATTATAAAGTCCCAATCCAACAACAACAGGTGGGGAAACACACCCCAACGAAGTCGCCACACATAGGGAAAATCACGAAACACACAGAGGAGAAACCTCTACTCCTAATACAGTACCAGCGGTACAACGACTGTGAGAAAAAAAACCCTGTGGCGCAAACACGCACCCCTAACAGAGCAAACACAGCAAATAATCCTGCACAAAGACTAGCAGGCAGCGGAGGTTAATAAACCCACCGGAATTAACTAATAGGATACAGGTGTAACCAAAAACAGACAGACACAAACGAAAAGGAAAAATGGATCGGTGGCAGCTAGTAGGCCGGCGACGACGACCACCGAGCACCGCCCGACCAGGGAGAGGAGCCACCTTCAGTGGAAGTCGTGACAAAAAATGTCCTAAATACTTAACATAAGTCTACCATTATTAAACTTATTCTTGCTAACTTTATAACCTTGTTCAACAACAAAATATAATAATACTATTATATCAATTTCACAGCCTTGTTGTGTTAAATTTCTTACACTGCATACAACAACAGCTGATTACCCAAGGGAGAGTAAAACTTAGCTAGGTAATGTATAAAAATACTACAGGTCAAAAGATGAAATAACATTTCAAATGACATAATCAGATCAAAATCACTACTATGAAAAACTCCACGAAGAAAAAATATTGTACTCTTATGGTCATAGGAAAATAGACTTAAGGAAGCCTACCCTCAGTCAAAGGCTATGCCCTTTTCTTTCTTCTCATTGGTTCAAATTACAAATATGTCAAAGAACTATAAACTCCATCATAATTACCAATTACACAAATTACCTTAAAATCAGTATTACAAATGATCTTAAATTCATTATCCAAATGGCCTTCCCGTGAGGCTGATCAGACCACACAGGAAAGCCATGAAAGAGGTCAAAAGTCATACCAGCCTTTCAAAGAAGTGTTTCTTACTCTATTAGACAAATTAAAGAAAAACTGTCAAACATTTTCTACATGTTGTATCCCAGGTTCCCAGAACATTCCTTTATCAAAATAATTCACGTGTTTAATTCAAATAAAAATTCCAAACGTGTGTGTGTGTGTGTTTTTAACTATAATCCCTATTTTCAGGGTAGAATTATTTACTCATTATCTTTAAACATATAAATTATATTATTCACGCAGATGAGCAGGGACCCTGGGCATCTTCTTTCTTTTGGTGTTTTTCAGGTTCAGTTGAAATGCCTCTTTAGTGTCCTAAGTTTTCATAACTGTGACCTTAATTGCCTACCGTCTGTAAGCTGTTAGTGTCTTAACAACCGTTCCACAGGTGCATGTTCATTAATTGTTTATGGTTCATTGAACAAGCATGGGAAGCAGTGTTTAAACCCTTTACAATGAAGATCTGTGAAGTTATTTGGATTTTTACTAATTATCTTTGTAAGACAGGGTCCTGAAAAAGGGACGTTTCTTTTTCTGCTAAGTTAAAAATAAATATTTTTAGTCCCACCCTTCAGCTCACCTCAAGGGCCTTTCTGTATAGAGTAGACGGAAACCAGGATGCGATGTGTGCCTCTTGTCATGGCTCCAGTGCCCCCAACCACAGGGAGAGATAAAAGTGCTGAAGCAACTCAGTAGAGCTCCATAGACTAGCCTCGAAGGCCTTTCGGTATTTAACAACTCTCTAATAGCAGGATGTACTCTGTGCCTCTTGAAGTGCTCAAATCATAGAGACGTATCCCTTTTGGTAAACCCTTAGTAACAAACAAAGCAGTTATTCTAGTCCACACAGTATTCTAAGTAAATGAAGGAAAATACAACACACAAGTTTTTTTTCAGCATAATAGCTCTCAGCACAAAAAAAATAGTTATTTTCCGTAAGCAATATTTTGAACTAATGACAATGACTCTTTAATAGCCTCTACAGGATTGGTTGGTCTCCCGCGGGACATTTGAGCTAATGTAGGCTAATGCGATTAGCATGAGGTTGTAAATAACAAGGAAATCAGGCACATTTGTGCAGTCTTGATACAACATTTCTAACAGAAATGCAAAGGTTCATTGGATCAGTCTAAAATTTTGCACATACACTGCTGCTATCTAATGGCCAAAATCTAAATTGCACCTAGATTCCTAAGTCATATATTGGCCTTTCTCTTGCGTTTCAAAGATGATTGTACCAAAAAAATAAAAGAAACGCATGTTTTTTTCTTTGTATTATCTTTTACCAGATCTAATGTGTTACATTTTCCTACATTAATTTAACATTTCCACAAACTTTAAAGTGTTTCCTTTCAAATGGTATCAAGAATATGCATATTTGGAAAACGTAAAGGTGTCTATGGGTATATCAAAGTTCCAGAGTTCCTGCTTCAGGTCCTGAGCTACAGACAGTTAGATTTGGGTATGTCATTTTAGGCGAAAATGATTAACTATCTGGTATTTCCTAGTGCTAGGTTGGCCTTAGTCAGAGAACAGTTATTTCAGGAGTTCAGAAGTTTAGACATTCTACAACAGGTTTCTGAAGTGGGACTTTCCAAACCCAGCACACTGGGAGAATAGCCTACTCACTCCTCTTAATAATGAGAGCTGATGGAGGTTCTTAAGGAATGGACGTCATCCCTCCATCCTTGAAAAACAACAATTGGTTCAATCATGAAATGGCTGCTTTTGTTTTACCTCATTAAAGTCTTTATTGCCCACTGCTCTCCTCCACTACCCAATTTTCTCTCTCTCTAAGTTTATAACTCTCTCGCTCTTTCTTTCCCTAACTTTCCCTCTCTCTCCTCTATCAACTTCCCCCCCTCTTTTTCTCTCTCTCTCTCTCACACACACCCCCTCCCCTCTCTCTCACTCTCTCTCTCTCACTCTACCCCAACCCCCCGCTCTCCTCTCTCTCTCTCTATCCAGGCCACGGCACAGTAATTCAATTCGGTCATTCGATTTGGAGGGTTCTTCTTTTCTTATGATCCAATTTGTAAGCATTACCAACGGAGGGAATGTGAAAATGGATTCCAAATGGTCACCTTCTGGTGATTTGCAGGAAGTGCAATGATATAAGTGAAAGGAGGGTTGTGATTGGTTATGTTGCCTACTATGCCAATTTCTCTGTATTAAATGGGCTATAACTTTAAAACTAGCAGAGATCCAACTCTGGAACTTTGATATACCAATAGACACCTTTACGTTTTCCAAAATGTTGTTACGTTACAGCCTTATTCTAAAATGGATTACGTTTTTTTTAAATCCTGAGCAATCTACACACAATACCCCATAATCAAAAGTGAAAACAGTTCTTTTTACCTTGTCAGCTCAGGGATTTGATCTAGCAACCTTTTGGTTACTAGCCCAACACTCTAACCATTAGGCTACCTGCCGCCCCTTAAGTGGAAGAAGTTTGGAACCACCACTCTTCCTAGAGCTGGCCGCCCGGCCAAACTGAGCAATAGCGGGAAAAGGGCCATGGTCAGGGAGGTGACCAAGAACCCAATTGTCACTCTGATAGTGCTTTAGAGTTCCTCTGTGGAGATGGGAGAAGCTTCCAGAAGGACAACCATCTCGGCAGTACTCCATCAATCACGCCTTTATGGTAGAGTGGCCAGACAGAAGCCACTCCTCAGTAAAAGACACATGACAGCCTGCTTGGAGGTAGACAAACGACACCTAATGACAAGATTCTCTGGTCTGATGAAACCATGCGTGAACTCTTTGGCCTGAATGCCAAGCGTCACGTCTGGAGGAAACCTGGCACCGTCCCTACGCTGAAGCATGGTGGTGGCAGTATCATGTTGTGGGGATGTTTTTCAGCGGCAGGGACTGGAAGATTAGTCAGGATCGAGGCAAAGTACAGAGAGATCCTTGTTGAAAACCTGCTACATAGTGCTCAGGACCTAAGACTGGGGCAAAGGTTCACATTCCAACAGGACAACGACCATAACCACACAGCCAAGACAATTCAGGAGTGGCTTTAAGACAAGTCTTTGAATGTCCTTGAGTGGCCCAGCCAGAGCCCGGACTTGAACCCAATCGAACATCTCTGGAGAGACCTGAAAATAGCTGTGCAGCAACGCTCAACCATCCAACCCGACAGGACTTGAGAAGATCTGCAGAGAAGAATGGGAGAAACTCCCCAAATACAGGTGTGCTAAGCTTGTAGCGTCATACCCAACAAGACTTGACGCTGAATACTTATGTAAATGTGATATTTCAGTTTTTTATTTTTAATACATTTGCTTTTTAATGCATTAATACATGTGTGTAGTTTGATGAAGGAAAAACAAACATGTAATCAATATTAGAATAAGGCTGTAACGTAACAAAATGTGGAAAAATTCAAGGGGTCTGAATTCATTCCGAATGAACTGTATATATTATTTACAACAATATATTGAAACATTTGCCAAATACATTGGCAGTTCATTCGGAAAATACATGTTCATATTTTTCTATTTTAATATATTATTGAAAAAATTTGTTGTTATTGAAATCAAAATACTACTCATATTACAGAGCAAGCGGTAAAACTTCATATGACACCAATTTTTGCTTTGTAGCACCTACAGATGAGACATTATGGAGTCTTAAGGGAGGCTAAAAATATAACAAGTTTGATTCATTATTTCTCAATTATGTTTTTAGATACAAATTTCAAATATATGTCAACAATATGTCCTTCTTTCTGCGTTTCGTGAGGAATCACTCTGTAGTGGGAATTATGAAACCAACAGTGCCACTATGTTGTAACTCACCATGGCAACACACTTACAGTTGAAGTCGGAAGTTTACATACACCTTAGCCAAATACATTTAAACTCAGTTTTTCATAATTCCTGACATTTAATCCTAGTAAGAATTCCCTGTTTTAGGTCAGTTAGGATCACCACTTTATTTTAAGAATGTGAAATGTCAGAAAAATAGTAGAGAGAATTAATTATTTCAGCCTTTATTTCTTTCATCACATTCCCAGTGTGTGAGAAGTTTACATACACTCAATTCGTATTTGGTAGCATTGCCTTTAAATTGTTTAACTTGGGTCAAACGTTTCGGGTAGCCTTCCACAAGCTTCCCACAATAAGTTGAGTGAATTTTGGCTCATTCCTCCTGACAGAGCTGGTGTAACTGAGTCAGGTTTGTTGTTCTCCTTGCTCGCACACGCCTTTTCAGTTCTGTCCAAAATGTTTTTTTTTGATTGAGGTCAGGGCTTTGTGATGGCCACTCCAATACCTTGACTTTCTTGTCCTTAAGCCATTTTGCCACAACTTTGGAAGTATGCTTGGGGTCATTGTCTATTTGGAAGACCCGTTTGCGATCAAGCTTTAACTTCCTGACTGATATCTTGAGATGTTGCTTCAATATATCCACATAATTTTCCTTTCTCATGAAGCCATCTATTTTGTGAAGTGCATGATGCTGCCACCCCGTGCTTCACGGTTGGGATGGTGTTGTTCTGCTTGCAAGCCTCCTGCTTTTTCCTCCAAACATAACGATGCTCATTATTGCCAAACAGTTATATTTTTGTTTCATCAGACTAGGGGACATTTCTCCAAAACGTACGATCTTTGTCCCCATGTGCAGTTGAAAACCTTTGTCTGGCTTTTTTATGGCGGTTTTAGAGCAGTGACTTCTTCCTTGCTGAGCGGCCTTTCAGGTTATGTCGATATAGGACTCGTTTTACTGTGGAATAGATACTTTTGTACCCGTTTCCTCCAGCATCTTCACAAGGTCCTTTGCAGTTGTTCTGGGATTGATTTGCACTTTTCGCACGAAAGTAGGTTAATCTCTAGGAGACACACATCTCCTTCCTGAGCGGTATGACGGCTGCGTGGTCCCATGGTGTTTATACTTGCGTACTGTTATTTGTACAGATGAACGTGGTACCTTCAGGCATTTGGAAATTGCTCCCAAGGATGAACCAGACTTGTGGCGGTCTATAATTTGTTTTCCTGAGGTATAATTGGTTTTTCTTTTGATTTTCCCATGATGTCAAGCAAAGAGGCACTGAGTTTGAAGGTAGGCCTTGAAATACATCCACAGGTACACCTCCAATTGACTCAAATGATGTCAATTAGCCTATCAGAAGCTTCTAAAGCCATTACATAATTTTTGGGAATTTTCCAAGCTGTTTAAAGACAGTCAACTTAGTGTATGTAAACTTCTGACCCACTGGAATTGTGATACAGTGAATTATAAGTGAAATAATCTGTCTGTATACAATTGTTGGAAAAATTATGTGTCATGCACAAAGTAGAAAAATGTCATGCACTACTTTGTGTCAAAGTTTGTCATGCACTACTTTGTGTCATGCACAAAGTAGATGTCCTAACCGACTTGCCAAAGCTATAGTTTGTTAACAAGAAATTTGTGGAGTGGTTGAAAAATGAGTTTTAATGACTCCAACCTCAGTGTATGTAAACTTCCGACTTCAACTGTACATCATTTAGAGGAATTAGGCATTGTGATTGTGAATAAATCGAAGCAGACCATTGTGTCAGAGCTGGAGTTCCATGTCAACTCGACAATTTAAGAATCCATTCAGGAACGGAATCCAAATAGAGTTGTAACTAGAATAACTCTATTTGAAAATACATTTCACTTTTGAAATTTCTAAATTGAATCTCGATTCATCAGATTTGTCAATTTGAGAATTTAAATGGCAGCTAAGAACAGTCAAATTCTGTGTCTGGTCTGTCTGTCTGTCGCCCTACCAGGTAACCTGTTGGTGATAGCATTTGTGAGTTACTTTGGTGCAAAGCTGCATCGGCCCAAGATCATAGCCATGGGCTGTGTACTGATGGCCATGGGAACATTCATCATCGCTCTGCCACACTTCCTCATCGGACGGTGAGGTTTTACTGACTTTTATTTTGAAGGAGGATTAACTTACAATGCTTGCGTTTCCAGCTTCCTTTTCAAATAAAATGTTATCACGTACACATATTTAGCAGATGTTATTGTGGGTCTAGTGAAATGCTTTTCTGAATGCACTTGTGGTACAGTAAACTAAAGCTTATCTGAATATGTGTATAAGTGTGTGCATGTGTGTGTACTCTAGAATGAATCACGTTTCCAGTTATCCTGTGTTTAAGGGAAATGTCAGTCTAAAGTGCATTCAAAAAGTATTCAGACTTTACATTTTTATTTTTTATTTTAAACAAGTTTTTAGGAATTTTTGCAAATGTATAATAAAAATGAAAAACGGAAATATCACATTTACATAGTATTCAGACCCTTTACTCAGTACTTTGTTGAATCACCTTTGGAAGCGATTAAAGCCTCGAGTCTTTTTGGGTATGACGCTAAAAGCTTGCCACACCTGTATTTGGGGAGTTTCTCCCATTCTCCTCTGCAGATCCTCTCAAGCTATGTCAAATTGGATGGGAAGCGTCGCTGCACAGCTATTTCAGGTCTCTCCAGATATGTTTTATTGGGTTCAAGTCCGAGCTCTGTCTGGTCAACTCAAGGACATTCAGAGACATGTCCCGAAGCCACTCCTGCGTTGTCTTGGGTGTGGGCTTAGGGTCGTTGTCCTGTTGGAAGGTTAACCTTCGCCCCAGACCCTGAGCGATCTGGAGCAGGTTTTCATCAAGGATCTCTCTGTACTTTGTCTGTTCATCTTTCCCTTGATCCTGACTAGTCTCCCAGGCCCTGCTGCTGAAAAACATTCCACAGCATGATGTTGCCAACACCATGCTTCACCGTAGGGATGGTGCCAGGTTTCCTCCAGACGTGACACTTGGCATTCAGGCCAAAGAGTTAAATCATGGTTTCATCAGACTAGAGAATCTTGTTTCTCATGGTCTGAGAGTCTTTCATTTCCTTTTGGTAAACTCCAAGCGGGCAGTCATGTAACTTTTACTGAGGAGTGGCTTCTGTCTGGCCACTCTACCATAAAGGCCTGGTTTGGTGGAGTGCTGCAGAGATAGTTGTCCTTCTGGAAGGTTCTCCCATCTCCACAGAGGAACTCTGGTGCTCTATCAGAATGACCATCGGTTCTTGGTCACGGGCGGCCAGCTCTAGGAAGAGTCTTGGTTGTTCGAAACTTCTATTTAAGAACGATGGAGGCCACTGTATTCTTGTTTTGGTACCCTTCCCCAGATCTGTGCCTCGACACAATCCTGTCTCTGAGCTCTACGGACAATTCCTTTGACCTCATGGCTTGTTTTTTGCTCTGACATGCACTGTCAACTGTGGGACCTTACAGTGCCTTGCAAAAGTATTCATCCCCCTTAGCGTTTTTACTATTTGGTTGCATTACAACCTGTAATTTAAGTAGATTTTTATTTGGATTTCATGTAATGGACATACACAAAATAGTCCAAATTGGTGAAGTGAAAAAAAATTATAATAATAAATAAAATAAAAACATTTAAAAATGGAAAAGTGTTACTTGCATATGTATTCACCCCCTTTGCTATGAAGCCCCTAAATAAGATCTGGTGCAACCAATTACCTTCAGAAGTCACATCATTTGTTATATTGGACACAGGTGGACTTTATTTAAGTGTCACATGATCTCGGTATATATAAACCTGTTCTGAAAGGCCCCAGAGTCTGCAACACCACTAAGCAAGGGGCACCACCAAGCAAGGGGAAATATGACGACCAAGGAGCTCTCCAAACAAGTCAGGGACAAACTTGTGGAGAAGTACAGATCAGGGTTATGTTATAAAAAAATCTGAAACTTTGAACATCCCACAGAGCACCATTTTTAAATCCATTATTAAAAAATGGAAAGAATATGGCACCACAACAAACCTTCCAAGAGAGGGACTCCCACCAAAACTCTCGAACCAGGCAAGGAGGGCATTAATCAGAGAGGCAACAAAGAGACCAAAGATAACCCTGAAGGAGCTGCAAAGCTCCACAACGGAGATTGGAGTATCTGTCCATAGGACCACGTACACTCCACAGAGCTGGGCTATATGGAAGAGTGGCCAGAAAAAAGCCATTGCATTAAAAAAGAAATAAGCAAACATGTTTGGTGTTTTTGCCAAAAGACATGTGGGAGGCTCCCCAAACATATGGAAGAAGGTACTCTGGTCAGATGAGACTAAAATTGAGCTTTTTGGCCATCAAGGAAAACGTTATGTCTGGCGCAACCCAACACCTCTCATCACCCCGAGAACATTATCATGGTGGTGGCAGCATCATGCTGTGGGGATGTTTTTCATTGTCAGGGACTGGGAAACTGGTCAGAAATGAAGGAATTTTGGATGGCGCTAAATACTGGGAAAATCTTGAGGGGAAACCTGTTTCAGTCTTCCAGAGACAAGGTTTTAGGAATAACCCTAAGCATACTGCTAAAGCAACACTCAAGTGGTTTAAGGGCAAATATTTAAATGTCTTGGAATGGCCTAGTCAAAGCCCAGACCTCAATGCAATTGAGAGTCTGTGGTATGACTTAAAGATTGCTGTACACCAGCTGAACACATCCAACTAGAAGGAGCTGGAGCAGTTTTGCCTTGAAGAATGGGCAAAATCCCAGTGGCTAGATGTGCCAAGCTTATAGGGACATACCCCCAAGAGACTAGCAGCTGTAATTGCTGCAAAAGGTGGCTCTATAAAGTATTGATTTTGGGGGGGTGAATAGTTATGCACGCTTAAGATTTCATTTTTTTTGTCTTTTTGTTTGTTTCACAATAAAAAAGATTTTGCTTCTACAAAGTGGGAGGCATGTTGTGTAAATCAAATGATACATTTTAATTCCAGGCAACAAAATAGGAAAAATGCTTAGAGGGTGAACATTTTCACAAGCCACTGTATATAGACAGGTGTGTGCCTTTCCAAATCACGTCCAATCAATTGAATTTAGCACAGGTGTACTCCAATCAAGTTGTAGAAACATATCAAGGATGATCAATGGAAACAGGATTCACCTGAGTTCAATTTCGAATCTCAAAGCAAATGGTCTGAATACTATGTGAATGTTATTATTTTTTTTATATACATTTGCAAAGATTTATAAAAACCTGTTTTTCCTTTGTCATTATGGGTTATTGTGTGTAGATTGATGGGGGAAAAATGTATTTAATCCACTTGGAATAAGGCTGTGACGTAATGTGGAAAAGGTCAAGGGTTCTGAATACTTTCCGAATGCTCTATATTTCTGTGTGTTTGGATAAAGTCTGGGAAAGGACAGATATCACTGTGACTCTGTAGTGATATGCTAATATACTGTATTTTGTACATATTTTCTATGTTGTATACTGTCGTTTGTGGGAAGACGCATGGTTGTGTGTGTTATCATGTGTTCTCATTAGCTTGGCTTGGTCATGAAAGTTTGATCAGTCAGAATGTTTAATCCCTCCCACAAGATGGGAACATAGTGAATCTTAAAGAATATATGCTGCGATGTATGGAGTCTCTTTTTACTGAATGACAAGAGAAGTTTTACTATATGCATTTTTACAGCTGTGGGATGTTTTTCCAAAAAACACATTCAGTCGCCAATTGTTTTGTATTTTACAGCGGAAGCCAGGAAAGCTTCTTCCTATCGTTAAGTATTGCGTATAACATGATGTACTTCAATGTATAAAACGTTGATTCCTAAATGTTTCATTGCACTCCTGTTCTGCTTTGTCTCTGTCCTCTCTAACTGTATAACGTGGTGCTTTCTCCCCTCCCTTCGCTAAACAGTCGCATTGGTGTTTTGTACGCAGCTATAAGTTCGAAACATCAATCCGATCGTCAGTGAATTCAACCAATAACCTCTCTCCATGTCCAGCGCGTCTGTTGTCACCCGCCGCGCTAGCTTCGGGTGACCCGCTTTCTAAGACACCAAGCACAGGGACAGGTGTGTCACCTAAACACACGCACACATGCTCATGTACATGCATGCCACCACGCAAACACAAACCCACAACTGTACGCACACAAAAATGTACTCATGGATACACACGCATATGCGCGCACACACACACACAAACAGTGCTGTAACTATTCTCTCTCTCCCCCTTCCCAGTAGGTTGTGAAGGAGAATCCAACCTCTCCATGTGGATCTATGTGTTCCTGGGGAATGTCTTACGAGGGATCGGGGAGACGCCAGTGCAGCCCCTTGGGATCTCGTATATAGATGATTTCGCCAGGGAGGAAAATGCTGCATTTTACATTGGTAATAGACCAATTGGAAAAACAAACACATTTTAGATAATGTCACTGTGCATGATTTGAAGTACAATGCTAAGTAGATCTGACAGTCTGAATAAACTGCCTTTCAATCTGATTCATACACTAAGGATCCGATTCAGTCAGATCTGCTTTAGCCAACATCCGCATAGCTGATGTTTAGACAGTGTGGGAGGTGGAACTGCGTTAGAGCCACAAGTGGCTCCCAGCTTTACATGCAAAGCAGACATTGCCAGTTACATTAACAGAAATCTCATGCAGCCTTTTTTTACAAGTTTGAACACTGGAATGTGAAATGTAATCCTCATCTCGATATCTACATCTCGATTAGGATAATAAAAAATGGTCATTATTTAGATTTTATGATTTTTCAATTTGAGTGTAATTATTTCTATATGGCCTACACTTTCTCGTTCTGAACTTCTAACTCAAGTGGGGCTGCTCACTACCAAAACATCTGCCATGCAGGTGTCTGCTGTCGCTGGTTAACACTAATCTAGCTATTTGTGATAACATGAATGGACAAATGCTCCAGATAAGCAGAGGCATCTCTTTGACCTTTTAAAAATCACACACACCCATCTTATTGTTTACTGCCTAATGGAACTGTCTCTGGTTAGTATAATAAATCAATTGCTGTGGGTGTGTGTGTGTGTGTCTTTCATATTTCAGGCTGCGTTCAGACCATAGCTGTCATTGGTCCTGTGTTTGGCTATTTACTGGGATCCCTGTGTGCCAAAATATATGTGGACATTGGATTTGTCAACATGGGTGAGTAACCGGTATCTAGCGAAACCCTGAGTATTCTGTCTAGGCCGCCTACACACTATTGGACTGCAATAGTGAGTTCTCCAGTTTAGACAGAGACAGGGCATTCACCTCTGTTCTGTTACTATTAGACGAACAAACAGCGCTCTGAGTTAAGTTCATTGTCGTTCCTAGAGTGCACTCGCTGACTGTGTTCAATAAGTGTTTGTTATGTATGATCATGCTTCTAGATTCTAGGTTATCAGACTAATTGAACTAGTGTGCTCCAGAACACTGCTCAGTGACGTCAGCTACTACATTTGAGTAACCAATATAAAGCAGGAGAGATGGTTATTAAGATATGCACAAAAAGCAGCTGTGCTGTGCTTGTTTTCTCTCTCCAGTAAGTCTTGTCGCTAGGAACGTTGCTAGTTTACTCATAATGTATTTTGTCCCCAACAGTCACAGCTCTCTCTCTGTGCTTGTCCTCCCTCTATAGAGACTATCACCATGGCCTTCTCTTGCTACATATATGTACTGACATGTATGTGTAACTGATAGATGCACACACACACTACATGTTCATGTTTTTAAATGTGTGTAAATTGTAAAGTCTTTTGTCTGTAATGTCTTTTTTGTTATATGTCGGACCCCAGTAAGACTAGCTGTCGCCATTGGTGTCGGGTAATGGGGATCCTAATCAATCCAATTAAATCAAGTTCTGTGTCTCCCCTCCCTGTATAGAGAGCATCACCATAAGCCCTGGTGATGCTCGCTGGGTGGGGGCCTGGTGGTTAGGTTACCTTGTAGCTGGGGTGATCACCCTGCTTTCAGCCATCCCCTTCTGGTTCCTGCCCCGTTCCCTGCCCATCCCGTCAGACCGAGGCCCAGCCCAGTGCACCCCGGAGCAGACTAGCTTCATCAAAGACTCCCCTCTCCTGGAGCATAAGTACCAAGCCGACGAGCCAGCCAGCTTTCTGGAGATGGCCAAAGGTATTTTGTTGAATGGGGATGAAGTTGGAACATTTTCTGGTTTAGATAATGTTTGGAGTTTAAAAAGGCTTTTTTAAAGTCTGGTCAGGTACAATGGTATATCAAATTCAGGTTGCTTTGGATGAAATTACCATAGTATGGAAAAAGGTAGACAAAAATGACCTTAACAATTGATGATGTCGTTGACAAGTGATGATGTTCTGTTGATTGTTTTTAATCTAGATTTCATACCAACGTTGAAAACCCTCCTGGGGAACCCAGTGTACTTAATCTACCTGTGTGTGACCATCATTCAGCTGAACTCTCTCATCGGCATGGTAACCTACAAGCCCAAGTACATAGAGCAGCATTACGGACAGTCCGCATCAAAAGCCAATTTCCTGATGGGTACGTATGGTTGGTCAATCATATTGCTTATTTGCCTTGATCAGTGTTGGGGAACGTTACTTTTAAAAGTAACTTATGTTACAACATTATTTACTATGGAAAGTAACTTGTTACATTACTTCTGTGTTACCAAAAACAAGTGTCTTTTGACACTATATGAATGAGTCACCCCGCAGTGTTTGTCATAATACCCTGATGAAGACAGCTTGTCTGTCGAAACGTTGGACATAACATTTTTGCATCTGAGCTCCTAGAGTGTGTGGTTCTCCTAGAGTGTGTGGTTCTCCTAGAGTGTGTGGTATTTTTTTGTGGTCCACTCCGCTAGCCAGCACCTCGCCTAAATAGGTGTGCGTTTCTTTCGCCTCTAGGTCAATCTTATAGGCCCAGTGCAGTCAAAAGCATGTTTTTCCTGTGTTTTATATATATTTCCACACTATGAGGTTGGAATAATACTGTGAAATTGTGAAAATGATGATAATGCCCTTTTAGTGTAAGAGCTTTTTGAAAAGACAACCTGAAATTTCTGCCTGTTTTGGTGGGATGGAGTTTTGGCCTGCATGGTGACATCACCAGGCGGTAAATTAGTTAATAGACCAATAAGAAAGAGTTCCAAACCTCTCTCTGCCAATAACAGATCAGACAGTCCTAGGTAAATTCTTGCTTGAGAAGATTCTTTGCTGAGAAGCTATTTTTGTTTCTTTTTGACCATTTTAATTGAAAACAATCACAGTAAGGTACTTAATTGTTACCTAGACATGATTTGATAATGAGATTAAAGCAGTTGTGTTGGACCTTTAAGGGGCTATCAAAATGAGCTTTATGCACACTACTTTTGAATGGCGAGACTCTGGTGACTAATAGGCCTAGTACAAGGGTAGGCAACTAGATTAAGCCACCGGACAATTTTTGCCAGAGCGGATGGTTGGGGGGAAGGAACATAATTATAATCATTTGTACACTGCAAATTTAACACAACTAAGCCCAAAAAGAGGTTGTATATGAAAATGATAATAATTTCATACCATGATTATATTGAGACACGATCACATTATTATTATTATTTTTTTTTTGTGGTAATACTTAAGAACAGATTTTCTAAATTAAACTCTTTCATCTGAAGTCCTTGTGATTTTACAGTGTTCTTCAGCCCCAGAAAATCACTTCCGGGACGGTTTAGGCCCGTGGGCCACATGTTGCCAATCCCTGGCCTAGTGGCTACTGTCAAAACTGTGCCTTTCGTCCGTAATCTATAACTCTGGCCTATACCAGCTTAAGTAATAATGACAGATTAAATATATCCTTTACAGTTCTTTAATAAATACATTATTTTGTTGAATTATTTACACATAAGTAAAAAATAATACAAACAATATACATTGCCTCCAGAAATGATTCACATCTTCACATCTCTTGACTGTTTCCACCACAGGAGGCCTGTATCTGTGTAGTGACTGGGTTTTTTGATACAAAACCCAAAGTGTAATTAATAACTTCACCATGTTCAAAGGGATATTCAATGTCTGCTTTTTATGTTTACCCATCTACCAATAGGTGCCCTTCTTTGTGAGGCATTGGAAAACCTCCCTGGTCTTTGTGGTTGAATCTGTTTTGAAATTCACTGCTCAACTGAGGGACCTTACAATTATCTGTATGTGTGGGGTACAGAGATGAGGTGGTCATTAATAAATCATGTTAAATTATGATTCCATGCAACTTAGTATGCGACTTGTTAAGCACTTTTTTTTTACCCCTGAACTTATTTAGGCTTGCCATAACAAAGGAGTTCTGCTTTTCATTTTGAATTAATAATAAAAAATAAAAGAACATAATTCCACTTTGACATTATGGGGTATTGTGTGTGTAGGCCAGTGACACAAAATCTCAATTTAATCCACTTTAAATTCAGGCTGTTTTTTCAACAAAATGTCGAGGGGTATGAATACTTTCCGAAGGCGGGGTATAAAACTAACTGGGCACAGTTAAAGGAGAGCTCAAATACAGGGACAACTGGCTACCAATCTGTTTTAAACACAGATACAAACTTGGCGCAGGGATTTGAAAACACACAAATTAACGCGAGCAATAGCCCTTTCCAAACATGCAATTCGTGAACCACAACGACCAGATTGTCTAGATACCAATTAGTTTTATTATTTTCATAGAAGCTGCAGCAGCGTAGCCTTTTCAAAAGGACAACGTATGCACGTTCCAACATTCAGAACTCAAAGTCAAAAATAAAAACACCTTGTTGATTTATTTCACTGCTTTCCTCTAAAGTAGCGATTAACGTTATACGGCACAAGAAAAAGACTGAAGGTGCTTCTGGATATTTAAAGTGGAGTTTCCTCGCAGTGGACAGGCACTTATCCCCGAGGCAGAGTTAGCATTTTACTGTGACTTTCCTGTCCTTTTCCCCTTACCAATTCAAAGTAATGCGAATTCTTCCACCATGCAAAGGCTATTGTCTCTGCCGTCTCACTAGTTAGAAACAACAACAAAAAATGAAATAATATTGTAAATTAATGACTTGCTTATTTGAAAACGTAAATAAGTAACTGATTAATTAAATAGAAAAATTACTCGTTACCACAAAAAAAGTAATCTGCGTACTCTAACCCGTTACTTTGTAACCCGTTACCCCGTAACGCTTTACCCCGTAACACATTACCCTGAATCGCTTTACCCCGTAACCCATTACCCCGTAACCCGTTACCCCATAACGCTTTACCCCGTAACCCATTACCCCGTAACCCGTTACCCCATAACGCTTTACCCCGTAACGTTTTACCCCGTAACGCTTTACCCCTGTAACGCTTTACCCCGTAACGCTTTACCCCTGTAACGCTTTACCCCGTAACCCCGTAACGCTTTACCCCTGTAACGCTTTACCCCGTTACCCCGTAACGCTTTACCCCTGTAACGCTTTACCCCGTAACCCCGTAACGCTTTACCCCGTAACGCTTTACCCTGTAACGCTTTACCCCTGTAACGCTTTAACGCTTTACCCCGTAACGCTTTACCCCTGTAACGCTTTACCCCGTAACGCTTTACCCCTGTAACGCTTTACCCCTGTAACCCCGTAACGCTTTACCCCTGTAACGCTTTACCCCTGTAACGCTTTACCCCGTAACCCCGTAACGCTTTACCCCGTAACCCCGTAACGCTTTACCCCTGTAACGCTTTACCCCGTAACCCTGTAACGCTTTACCCCGTAACCCCGTAACGCTTTACCCCTGTAACGCTTTACCCCGTAACCCCGTAACGCTTTACCCCTGTAACCCCGTAACGCTTTACCCCTGTAACGCTTTACCCCTGTAACGCTTTACCCCCGTAACGCTTTACCCCTGTAACGCTTTACCCCTGTAACGCTTTACCCCCGTAACGCTTTACCCCTGTAACGCTTTACCCCTGTAACGCTTTACCCCTGTAACGCTTTACCCCTGTAACGCTTTACCCCGTAACCCCGTAACGCTTTACCCCGTAACCCCGTAACGCTTTACCCTGTAACCCCGTAACGCTTTACCCCGTAACCCCGTAACGCTTTACCCTGTAACGCTTTACCCCGTTACCCCGTAACGCTTTACCCCGTAACGCTTTACCCCGTAACCCCGTAACGCTTTACCCCTGTAACGCTTTACCCCGTAACCCCATAACGCTTTACCCCGTAATGCTTTACCCCGTAACCCCGTAACGCTTTACCCCTGTAACGCTTTACCCCGTAACCCCGTAACGCTTTACCCCTGTAACGCTTTACCCCGTAACGCTTTACCCCTGTAACCCCGTAACGCTTTACCCCGTAACCCCGTAACGCTTTACCCCTGTAACGCTTTACCCCTGTAACCCCGTAACGCTTTACCCCTGTAACGCTTTACCCCGTAACCCCGTAACGCTTTACCCCTGTAACGCTTTACCCCGTAACCCCGTAACGCTTTACCCCTAACCCCGTAACGCTTTACCCCTGTAACGCTTTACCGTAACGCTTTACCCCTAACCCCGTAACGCTTTACCCTGTAACCCCGTAACGCTTTACCCCGTAACGCTTTACCCCTGTAACGCTTTACCCCGTAACCCCGTAACGCTTTACCCCTGTAACGCTTTACCCCTGTAACGCTTTACCCCCGTAACGCTTTACCCCGTAACCCCGTAACGCTTTACCCCGTAACGCTTTACCCCGTAACCCCGTAACGCTTTACCCCTGTAACGCTTTACCCCGTAACCCCGTAACGCTTTACCCCTGTAACGCTTTACCCCGTAACGCTTTACCCCGTAACGCTTTACCCCTGTAACCCCGTAACGCTTTACCCTGTAACCCCGTAACGCTTTACCCCGTAACCCCGTAACGCTTTACCCCGTAACCCCGTAACGCTTTACCCCGTAACCCCGTAACGCTTTACCCCTGTAACGCTTTACCCCGTAACCCCGTAACGCTTTACCCCTGTAACGCTTTACCCCGTAACCCCGTAACGCTTTACCCCTAACCCCGTAACGCTTTACCCCGTAACCCCGTAACGCTTTACCCCGTAACCCCGTAACGCTTTACCCCGTAACCCCGTAACGCTTTACCCCTGTAACGCTTTACCCCGTAACCCCGTAACGCTTTACCCCTGTAACGCTTTACCCCGTAACCCCGTAACGCTTTACCCCTGTAACGCTTTACCCCGTAACCCCGTAACGCTTTACCCTGTAACCCCGTAACGCTTTACCCCTGTAACGCTTTACCCCGTAACCCCGTAACGCTTTACCCCGTAACCCCATAACGCTTTACTCCTGTAACGCTTTACCCCGTAACCCCGTAACGCTTTACCCCTGTAACGCTTTACCCCTGTAACCCCGTAACGCTTTACCCCGTAACGCTTTACCCCGTAACCCCGTAACGCTTTACCCCGTAACGCTTTACCCCGTAACGCTTTACCCCGTAACGCTTTACCCCGTAACGCTTTACCCCTGTAACGCTTTACCCCGTAACGCTTTACCCCGTAACCCCGTAACGCTTTACCCCTGTAACGCTTTACCCCTGTAACGCTTTACCCCTGTAACCCCGTAACGCTTTACCCCTGTAACGCTTTACCCCTGTAACGCTTTACCCCGTAACCCCGTAACGCTTTACCCCTGTAACGCTTTACCCCTGTAACGCTTTACCCCTGTAACGCTTTACCCCTGTAACGCTTTACCCCGTAACCCCGTAATGCTTTACCCCGTTACCCCGTAACGCTTTACCCCGTAACCCCGTAACGCTTTACCCCGTAACCCCGTAACGCTTTACCCCGTAACCCCGTAACGCTTTACCCCGTAGCCCCGTAACGCTTTACCCCGTAACCCCGTAACGCTTTACCCCGTAACCCCGTAACGCTTTACCCCGTAGCCCCGTAACGCTTTACCCCGTAACCCCGTAACGCTTTACCCCGTAACGAATTCCCCCCGACACTGGCCTTGATTCATCTCATGCATGAGCTAGTTCAATTTAGATTGGAAACTTGAAAGGACTCGCTTTATGGATAGATAAGCACATGCATGCAATATTGTTAATACTAGATCAAGCAGTAGGAGGTCAAAGGCGCTGTTTTATTGAGCTATACAATGTGTTATGATTCAACCCTCAAATGTGAATGCGGATCTAAATAGGCCTCATGCTCCACTATTGACCTGACCATTGCATGCTGTGAATGAAAGGTAATGCAATATCTAGCATAACTACAGTAATAGAAGGGACAGATAGAATATGATATCTGTACATTGATGTATGAAAAAGACCAAGAGCTTTGGTCTTTGAGTGGGAGTTGGACAGCGCTACTGTGTTCTCTCTACTGTCAACTATGTCAAAGGCTGAGTCTCAGGCGGTATGGCCTGGTTCTACTCTGCTGTACTGTATGTAATTGGTTGTGGAATAGCACTGGCATAAAAGGTAGACTTATAGCTACAGTGGTATGAAAGGTAGCAAAAGCTACAGTATGGTATTGTGTGAAAGTGAATGCCTGGTTTAGGGCTTTGGCTGGCTCACCTGGTGTTTCAGTCCCATTGAACCTGTCGTCAAGACCTTAGTCCTGGCCTAAATCCTCCATGACTAGGAATGAAGAACATTTCTAAAGAATGAGACCTATGTCTTAACGTTTACAGAGTGTGTGTTGTTTGTTCCAGGTACAATCAACATCCCTGCCGTGGCGTTGGGAATTTTCACTGGAGGCCTGCTCATGAAGAGGCTGAAGCTGAGCATCATGGGAGCGGCCAAGTTTGCGTTCGGCACCTCTCTGATAGGCTACTTCCTATCCCTCTTCTTCTTCGTCATGAGCTGCGAGAACGCCAAAGTGGCTGGGATCACGCTGCCCTACAACCGGTGGTTTGAATACACACACACACACACACGCACACACACACACACACACACACACACACAGCTCTTGGTAGAAGTTGCCTTTAGGTACATACATATTTACCCTCTGTAAATGTTCTATTCCCAGCACCACAAACGGGTAACTTGCTGGAGTGCGTATGCTAATAATTGCTCCTAGAGGACAGCATACCTCCAACACTGGAGAGATGTGGTCTAGAATAGCGAATCAGGGATTTCACCCATCTACTGTACTGTACGCCCCCTGGTTCTGTCAAGACTGTTGGCTGCTAATGTCAATATCAGAACTGACATTGAATTTGGTTGATAACATTAGTATTCATTGAATCGGTGAAAGTATACTGAACAAAAATAGAAGCGTAACATGCAACAATTTAAATGATTTTGCTGAATTACAGTTCATATAAGGAAATCAGTCAATTAAAAAAAAATCCATTAGGTCCTAATCTATGGATTTCACATGACTGGGCAGGGGCACAGCCATAGGTCCACCCACTTGGGACTCAGGCCCACCCACTGAGGAGCTTTATTACAGGCAGAACTACTTCTCAGTTTCATCAGCTGTCCGGGTGGCTGGTCTCAGAAGATCCCGCAGGTGAAGAAGCCGGATGGGGAGGTCTTGGGCTGGCATGGTTACACGTGGTCTGCGGTTGTGAGGCCGGTTGGACGTACTGCCAAATTCTCTAAAACTATATGGTAGAGAAATTAACATTAGATCTCTGGCAACCGCTCTGGTGGACATTCCTGCAGTTAGCATGCCAATTGCATCCTCCCTCAAAACTTGAGACATCTGTGGCATTGTGTTGTGTGACAAAACTGCACATTTTAGAGTGGCCTTTTATTGTCCCCAGCACAAGGTGCATCTTTGTAATGATCATGCTGTTTAATCAGTTTCTTGATATGCCACACCTGTCAGGAGGATGGATTATCTTGACAAATGATAAAATGCTCACTAACAGGGATGTTGACAATTTTGTGCACAACATTTCTGGGATCTTTTATTTCAGGTCATGAAACATGGGAATGACACTTGTTGCATTTATATTTTTGTTCAGGATATATCTTATTATGCATTTGATTAAATACACATCACACCTTCTGTATCTGAGCGGGCAGAGGTCAAATCATGTCTGTATTCATTAGATTATCTGTTTAAAGAAAAACGCTATCTGAATTAAATCTACTATTAATAACAGCCCCACTTTCTTTCTCTCTTTCTCTCCCTTTTTTCTCTCTCTCAGGGTGGTTGGTGTATCGTATGAGGAGCGCTCAGTATTCTCAGCCTGTAACTCAGACTGTGTGTGTTCAGACAGAGACTGGGACCCTGTCTGTGGAGAGAACGGCATCACGTATGTCTCTCCCTGCCTGGCTGGCTGCCAGACCTCCACAGGATCAGGGAAGAACACGGTGAGATGAGGATCTTAGCTTGCACGGAGGCTGCATCCCGAAATGGCACCCTGTTCCCTATGTAGTGTACTACTTTTGGGCTCTGTTTAAAAGTAGTACACTATATAGGGAATACGGTGCCATTTAAGATGGAAACTGACTTGTGAGCAACAGGGTAAAGGTCAATTCCAATTTAATTTCAGTATGATTTCAGTCGGAATTGACTCGCACCCTGGTGGGTTTAAGGAAAACTTTTGAAGCAGCAAGTTATGATGTTTCTGTTTTTGTGTCAAATTGTTTTTGTGTCAAATTGTCTTGTCTTGTCTTGTCTTGTCTTGTCTGTCTGTCTGTGTGTCTGTGTGCTTCTGCAGGTGTTCTCTAACTGTAGCTGTGCGGTGGCAGCAGGGCTGAGCAGTGGTAACCTGACAGCCAGTGTAGGCCACTGTCCTCACAGAGACGACTGTGACCGTGTCTTCCCTTACTTCCTGGCTCTCTCTGTCATCACTTCCTTTATCATCTCCCTGGGTGGCACGCCAGGCTACATGGTCCTCATCAGGTCAGTCACACACACACCCATACACAAACAAGAAGGGATGGTCATAGCAGTTGGCAAGACGGCACAAAGAAATCTGGGACTCCGGCTTCAACAAGGTACCTTAAAGGGGAAACAATCAGAAGCCCCGTTTGTACCTGGTTCTAACATGCGTCCGTTGTCCTGATCATGTCCACATTCGTATTGTGTGTTGACAGGTGTAGACAATCAAAAGACGCACTGTGATCTGATTGTGATTGTATTTTTCTGACCACCTCTGGTGGTAGTGAAAGACGCATCTTGTACGGATATCCTTGGTGTAAACAAATCGAAAGTGTATACATTTGGCCAACGTCACAGTTGTCCCGGCCTCTTAAAAAAATCACACCAGCCAATTGAATTAAGAACATGTTTTTAGAAACCAACTGCCTACTGACACTGTGGCCAGATATGTGGCCATATGTGGCCACAGTCCCAATACCGCGTCCAGCTCTGATTAAAATGGCAAATAGAAATAAAGATATTTATGAAGAGATATTGTCCCGAATAAGAGAAAAGAGGTTCTCCCCTTCCCACGTCCAATGCCAGCGCAAATTCTAATATTTGAAAACATTTTAGGCTACAGCAATACCAAGGCATTCAGATAGGCATTCCCTGTAACTTAACCTGTTTTTGTTTTTACTGTGTGCATTAGGGCCTAAGTATAATTTTTATTTATACTGTGCAATAATTGTATTTTGTACACACATCCAGATACTCAGCTCATTTGTGTGGTGACGTTTTTAGAGATGGGAGAGATTCTCTGACTTGTTATTTGTCCATCTGTGGACAAGTCGAGGTTATCGGGACAGTAGTCTATTACGCCCAGACTTGAATCGTTGGGTAACAAAATTAGGCTGTAATGATGAGTCTAAAACTATTGACTATAAAAATGTGCTGTTTCCTGTCGATTTAATACAGCTTGTGTCATAATGGGAGGTCCAAGGGAGGTTGGATTCATTTGCATACAGGGAGGGACCAGGGAATCTGGTCACAATAGGGACGAAGTGGGCAGATAAGAGACATATATTACCATGTGTCGACGCAACAAAATCTCGATCAGATAGTGACCGGATGATGACAATCACGTTAATGCAAGGTGTAACCATGGCTACTGAGAGAACCTAACCTGCATGAAGTCTACTACATTTACTTGCACCACCTTGTTCAGAATGATCTCACCCAGAAAGTTCTCACATTTCACTGTAGTGACATTGGCTCACAATGGGTGACAGATTGGCTGACCAGAAGTTGAATGCAGTCTGTGTAACAGACTTAGGCAGGGATTCAATTCAACTGCGCTTTGTCTGCTATGCTCCATTTCAAGGTCATTTTTGATTGAGGTGACATATGCAGTGTTTATGATGAACGCGGTCTCCGCTAACGCGGAACCATTGCCTTTAAAAGCTGCATAGCAGACAAATCGCGATCAGATTGAATTCCGGCCTTAAAGAGCCGTGTTGCAACCATAGAGGCCTCTAGTGGTCAAAAGGCCATATTAGCATGGGCAGTGCCATTGAGGACTTCCACCATTTTAATGTAGTCAACTGGGTGGGACTTCCAACTTTATTGGCTGGAGTCATGTCCAACCGGGTCATCCGGAGTGATCCGCCAATTGGGAAGAAGAAAATGTAAATAGCCTTTCATAATATTCTAGTCATAATATTCATAAAACATGAATGGTGGAAAAACGATTGGAACCATTTCCTTGTTTGACCACTGGTTTTATAGGTATTTTGACACCTCCACTGTGGGGCACTATGGCGCTGCACATTCTGTCACAGACGCTATAATGGCACATATACAAAGATGAGTCTTCTGTCTATCTCTATGGTTGCAACAGACTTTATGGAGGGCAAGGAGACAGTCACATGATGCTTTCAGGTGATTGAATTACGTGGTCTGACTGGAATGAGATAAGTTTTTATGAGTCAGCTCATTGTTCTTCCTACGCTCTGCTTGTGTGTCCATTCAGGGTTATAGCAGGAAACATAGATTCAGTACACTTTAAGTACATTTAATTGAAATCTTTATCCCACGGCATACTTCATAGGGGTTATAGGAAAGTCAGCAATAGAGGTTTTACTGTATTTCAGGAAAGTAGAATATGTGATTTGGTGCGGTACTGTTACTGGCTAAAACTAGTCCTTGATTAGCCTTGGCCAGCTTTGAGCATGTACACAAATGCGCACACACAAACACAAATGTACATGCACGCACACACACACAAACACAAACCACAATCCAGCAGATCGGCCCAAAGCTCGATCAGCTGACCCTGATGAAATGTGTTGCCCTTACTGGGACAAATGAAGTTACTGGCAGTGGCCTATTTTCTTTTGTTCTTAGTTGTCTGAGATGGGTCTGCTTCTGTTTTTGCTCTGGGTCTTGAGAGAACAGCTGAATAGCCTCACTCCCCCCTATCTGAGATACTTACTGCAGCCCTCATCCTCCACATACAACACCCGTTTTGCCAGTCACATTCTGTTAAAGGTCCCCAAAGCACACACATCCCTGGGTCGCGCCTCTTTTCAGTTCGCTGCAGCTAGAAACTGGAACGAGCTGCAAAAAACACTCAAACTGGACCGTTTTACCTTCATCTCTTCATTCAAAGACTCAATCATGGACACTCTTACTGAAAGTTGTGGCTGCTTCACGTGATGTATTGTTGCCTCTACCTTCTTGCCCTTTGTGCAGTTGTCTGTGCCCAATAATGTTTGTACCATGTTGTGATGCTGCCATGTTGTGTTGCTACCATGTTAATGTCATGTTGTGTTGCTACCATGCTGTGTTTTCATGTGTTGCTGCCATGCTATGTTGTTGTCTTAGGTCTCTCTGTGTGTTTTGTCCTATATTTGTATTTTTTTTTTTATATCCCAGCCCTCGGCCTCACAGGAGGCCTTTTGCCTTTTGGTAGGTCGACATTGTGAATAAGAATTTGTTCTTAACTGACTTGCCAAATTAAATTAAATAAAAACAAAATAGCAAGGTAGTAAGGGCAGACATTTCTGACAGTGTACTGCCTTGCTCTACCAACAGAGGTCAGTAGTACTCACTCTTTGGTACTCACTGGCTTCGTCAGAACGTCTTCAGTCAACTTACATTATGTCAACAACACTTTGAATTGACCTTTAAAACCTCTTTGGGCTGACATCCCCGTTAACGGGATGATATTACAACAGCCAGTGAAAGTGCAGGGCGCCAAATTCAAAACATCAAAAATGTAAATTAAAATTCCTCAAACATACATGTATCTTATACCATTTTAAAGGTAATCTTGTTGTTTATTCCAACACAGTGTCCGATGTCAAATATGCCTTACAGCAAAAGCACCACAAATGATTATGTTAGGTCACCACCAAACGACAATAAACACAGACATTTTTTCCAGCCAAAGATAGCAGTCACAAAAAGCACAAATAGAGATACAATTAAACACTAACCTTTGATGATCTTCATCAGATGACACTCATAGGACTTCATGTTACACAATACATGTATGTTTTATTTGATAAAGTTCATATTTATATAAAAATATGAGTTTACATTGGCGCGTTACATTCACTAGTTCCAAAAACATCCAGTGATTTTGCATAGCCACATCATTCAACAGAAATACTCATCATAAATGTAGATGATATACACATGGAATTATAGATATACCTCTCCTTAATGCAACCGATATGTCTGATTTAAAAAAAACTTTACGGAATAAGCAAACCATGCAATAATCTGAGACGGCGCTCAGAACAATAGTAAAAATAGCCGCCATTTTGGCTTCAACATAAACAATAAATTACATGATAAATATTCCCTTACCTTTGATGATCTTCATCAGAAAGCACTCCCAGGAATCCCAGGTCCACAATAAATGTTTGTTTTGTTCGATAATGTCCGTTATTTATGTCCAAATACATCCTTTTGTTAGCGCGTTTGGTATACATATCCAAACGCTCATTCTGGTCAGCGTTACATCGGACAAAAACTTTAAAAAGTTATATTACAGGTCGAAGAAACATTTCAAACTAAGTACAGAATCAATCATTAGGATGTTTTTAACATATAGCTTCAATAAAGTTCCAACCGGAGTATTCCTTTGTGTCTTGATGAGCAATGGAACACAAGTGGATACCATGAGGAATGCGCATGATCAGAAAATGGCTGACTGCCAGACACTCTCATTCAGTCCCACAACACAGTAGTAGTCTCATTCAAATTTCTATAGACGGTTGACATCTAGTGGAAACCCTAGGAAGTGCAACATCATTAATATCTCAAGGGGATTTCAATGGGAACTGTGGTGAATACATACCAAGATCAGATTTCTGACTTCCGGTTTTGATTTCTCCTCAGGATTTTGCCTGCCATATGAGTTCTGTTATACTCACAGACATCATTCAAACAGTTTTAGAAACTTTAGAGTGTTTTCTATCCAATATTAATATGCATATATTAGCAACTGAGACTGAGAAGCAGGCCATTTACTTTGGGCACCTTATTCATCCAAGCTACTCAATACTGCCCCCCAGCCATAAGAAGTTAAAGCGGTTTGAGGAAGCAAACTTAATAATGAACCATAACTAAATTGTGGATACTTTCATATCATGACATTTCATTTATAATATCTTCAGATCTATATCTATTATCTGTTTTCATAGTTATGGTAAAGTTCAAGTTGATGATGGTGTTCTCCCATGCAGGTGTATCAAGCCTCAACTGAAGTCCTTGGCTCTGGGGTTCCATACTCTGTCGACACGTACACTTGGTGAGTCAATACTGTCAGATCACAGATCTAGGATCAGTTTACCACCCAAAATGTTAACATGTGGGGGGGGCACAAAACTATTCTTAGATCAGCGTCTAGGGGCAACTTCCTCCTACTCCTGTCTGATCAAGCCATACCCGTCTCAGAGCCAACGCAGCTTAGCAACCCTTATATAAAACTAGCTGCAGCCAGTTTGTTTCCAAGTCACACATTTCTCCACTAATCAGCTTCTATTAGGAGTAATACCCTGAACAAAATCCTCTTAAACATCCACTCTGTTGCAAAGGTAATCCTTGAAAAATGATTACTTGTTAATCAGGTGTGTTAGCTCTGGGTTGGAACACAATCCTGCTCACATTGCCCTTTTCCATGACCAAGATTAGCCACCTCCGTATTACTGGTAGATCATTTTGTGTGTACTTGTGTTATAACAGCGGGCATCCCAGCGCCCATCTACTTTGGGGCGATCATCGACACCACGTGTCTGAAGTGGGGCCAGAAGAGATGCGGAGGGAGAGGAGCCTGTCGGATATACAACACTACAGCATACAGGTAATGCACACATACACACTACTGGTCAAGCCTGATACACAACAAAAACGCACACACTTACTTCAATGTGATAATGTCGGAGAGGCATACCCTCTATAACATCAGTTGCTGAACATTGATTTTCAAGACAATATTGAAGGCAACCCCAGTAGCCTTGCCACTTGAATCACCAGTGTAATGTCAAGACGTTGAGTGTGTGTATCCCCTGGTCTCTCTCTCCTCAGGATAGCTTACCTGGGTCTAACTATGGGACTGAGGACAGTTTCCTTCCTGCTGTGTATACTGGGATTCATGCTGCTCAAACGACACCTGCGGAGAGAGGAACGCAGTGCCCACCAAGTGGCCAACGGAGGAGCAGAACTGGAGGTACTCAGGAAAGAGGAAGTCCTAGCCTCCAACTCGGACCAATCGCTACGGACTTCCACAACAGACTACAACAACACAGAGAGAGAGACACGGCTGTGACAGTCTGAGACAATCTCCCCTGATCTCTCATGTTACACACACACGCGAGATGTGCAGGAACCAACAACACTCTGCGCCAGACCATCTCATAGAACATAAATTATATATTTGTACTGAACCTGTCTAGGTTATGTATATTTAAAAAAAAAAAAAAAACATGTTTTGATATAACTGACGTATTTCATGGATGTACCTGCTGTATTTGACAAAAACACAAATGTAACAACAAAGAATGTCATCTTTGTTGTTTTTTTACAAAGAAAGTATTTGATTGGATTTGTTAACCATTGGTTAATTGTTTTTACTGCAGCAAGAGTCCAGTTTCGGTCACTGAGTATTTTTGCAACAACTCCCAAGGTCGTCTACATTATAATATTGTTAGACAGCCTCAATCTGTTGAAAGAGAATGTCAGACACTCTGTGTTTCTCTACTGTAAACATTGCCAAAATATGATCTCAATAGCCCTGTTTATACTTGGTTCGAACATGCATCCTTCATCCTGATCTTGTCCGTTTACACTTAATCACAGCAAATTGGTCAGTGTTACCTAGTGTTGATATTTCAGTTTAACATTTGTAGCTCTGCAAGTGTTAAATTAACACTCAGTGGTGTAAAAGAACCCCACTGTTGGTGTTAATAACAAGGGTTAAACCACACTCATCATTATATTTCCCAGAATGCTCTATTGCAGGTAGATTTTTTTAAATGGTTTATTTCAATATCTATGTTTTTGCATGTACATTGATTAATTAATTTATCTTATGCTACTCAAATATAAATAACATGCAATTTTCTAAACTAATCCAATATGTTACTTGGACTTATTGCACCTGGCACTGAAATGGTTGTTCCAGTTTAGATGCTTTAGGTAGTCTCATCTCTTATTTTTCCCAACCCGCCAATCATTCTGAATGCAGGTTGCTGGCGAATGCCAGGTTGCTCCAAACGTAGGCTAATCCCACTCTGTCTGGATTCTACTAGGAATTACACATCACTTTGCCACCCAGCATAATGTGACCTGCACACCTGATTATATCAAGATGGCGCCGAAGAACATGGCTGACGTTTTACATTCTCCCAACCAATTGTGCTATTTTGTTAGTTTATTTGTGTAACTTATTCTTTAACATATTGTGTACATAATGTTGCTGCTACCGTCTCTTATGATCGAAAATAACTTCTGGACATCAGAACAGCCATTACTCACCGCTAACTGGAAGAAACTTTTTCCTTTAACGAGTCTGACAAGAAGGATATCCTGCTTTCACTGGAACAGGCCCATATCCCCACCTTTTTCATGAAGAAAATATGTAGGAAAAGGGACAGCAGATCGGGCAGCCTTCTGAGAATCCGTACTCCCACTGTAAACTCCCACTGCCATCCGTTCTTGCTAATACGCAATCATTAGACAATAAAATTGATGACCTACGATTAAGATTATCCTACCAACGGGACATTAAAAACTGTAACATTTTATGTTTCACCGAGACGTGGCTGAACGATGATACGGACAATATAGAGCTAGCGGGATTTTCCATGCACCGGCAGAACAGAGACTACCTCTGGTAAGACGAGGGGTGGGGGTTTGTGTCTATTTGTCAATAACAGCTGGTGTGCAATGTCTAATATTAAAGAATTCTCGAGTTATTGCTCGCCTGAGGTAGGGTACCTTATGATAAGTTGTCGACCACACCATCTACCAAGAGAGTTCTCATCTGTATTATTTGTAGACGTCTATTTACCACCAGAAAGCGAAGCTGGCACTAAGACCGCTCTCAACCAACTCTATAAGGCCATAAGCGAACAAGAAAATGCTCACCCAGAAGTGCCACTCCTAGTGGCCAGGAACTTTAATGCAGGCAAACTTAAATCAGTTTTACCAAATTTTTACCAGCATGTTACATGTGCAACCAGAGAAAAAAAAACTCCACACACAGAGATGCATACAAAGCTCTCCCCTCGCCCTCCATTTGGAAAATCTGACCATAATTATATCCTCCTGATTCCTGCTTACAAGCAAAAACTAAAGCAGGAAGTACCAGTTACTCGCTCAATACAGAAGTGGTCAGATGACGCGGATGCTACACTACAGGACTGTTTTGCTAGCACAGACTGGAATATGTTCCGGGACTCATCCAATGGCATTGAGGAGTACACCACCTCAGTCATCGGCTTCATCAAATCAAATCAAATTTATTTATATAGCCCTTCGTACATCAGCTGATATCTCAAAGTGCTGTACAGAAACCCAGCCTAAAACTCCAAACAGCAAGCAATGCAGGTGTAGAAGCACGGTGGCTAGGAAAAACTCCCTAGAAAGGCCAAAACCTAGGAAGAAACCTAGAGAGGAACCAGGTTATGTGGGGTGGCCAGTCCTCTTCTGGCTGTGCCGGGTGGAGATTATAACAGAACATGGCCAAGATGTTCAAATGTTCATAAATGACCAGCATGGTCGAATAATAATAAGGCAGAACAGTTGAAACTGGAGCAGCAGCAAGGTCAGGTGGACTGGGGACAGCAAGGAGTCATCATGTCAGGTAGTCCTGGGGCATGGTCCTAGGGCTCAAGTCAGTTGAAACTGGGGCAGCAGCACGGCCAGGTGGACTGGGGACAGCAAGGAGTCATCATGTCAGGTAGTCCTGGGGCATGGTCCTAGGGCTCAGGTCCTCCGAGAGAGAGAAAGAAAGAGAGAAGGAGAGAATTAGAGAACGCACACAGATTCACACAGGACACCGAATAGGACAGGAGAAGTACTCCAGATATAACAAACTGACCCTAGCCCCCCCGACACATAAACTACTGCAGCATAAATACTGGAGGCTGAGACAGGAGGGGTCAGGAGACACTGTGGCCCCATCCGAGGACACCCCCGGACAGGGCCAAAAAGGAAGGATATAACCCCACCCACTTTGCCAAAGCACAGCCCCCACACCACTAGAGGGATATCTTCAACCACCAACTTACCATCCTGAGACAAGGCTGAGTATAGCCCACAAAGACCTCCGCCACGGCACAACCCAAGGGGGGGGGGGGCGCCAACCCAGACATGATGACCACATCAGTGAATCAACCCACTCAGGTGACGCACCCCCTCCAGGGACGGCATGAGAGAGCCCCAGTAAGCCAGTGACTCAGCCCCTGTAATAGGGTTAGAGGCAGAGAATCCCAGTGGAAAGAGGGGAACCGGCCAGGCAGAGACAGCAAGGGCGGTTCGTTGCTCCAGAGCCTTTCCGTTCACCTTCCCACTCCTGGGCCAGACTACACTCAATCATATGACCCACTGAAGAGATGAGTCTTCAGTAAAGACTTAAAGGTTGAGACCGAGTTTGCGTCTCTGACATGGGTAGGCAGACCGTTCCATAAAAATGGAGCTCTATAGGAGAAAGCCCTGCCTCCAGCTGTTTGCTTAGAAATTCTAGGGACAATTAGGAGGCCTGCGTCTTGTGACCGTAGCGTACGTGTAGGTATGTACGGCAGGACCAAATCAGAGAGATAGGTAGGAGCAAGCCCATGTAATGCTTTGTAGGTTAGCAGTAAAACCTTGAAATCAGCCCTTGCTTTGACAGGAAGCCAGTGTAGAGAGGCTAGCACTGGAATAATATGATAAAATGTTTGGTTCTAGTCAGGATTCTAGCAGCCGTATTTAGCACTAACTGAAGTTTATTTAGTGCTTTATCCGGGTAGCCGGAAAGTAGAGCATTGCAGTAGTCTAACCTAGAAGTGACAAAAGCATGGATTAATTTTTCTGCATCATTTTTGGACAGAAAGTTTCTGATTTTTGCAATGTTACGTAGATGGAAAAAAGCTGTCCTTGAAATGGTCTTGATATGTTCTTCAAAAGAGAGATCAGGGAGAAAGAGAGATCATCAATAAGTGTATCGATGACGTCGTCCCCACAGTGTCTGTATGTACATATCCCAACCAGAAGCCATGGATTACAGGCAACATCCGCATCGAGCTAAAGGCAAGAGCTGCCACTTTCAAGGAGCGGGAGAGTAATCTGGATGCTATGCCCTCAGACAAACCATCAAACAAGCAAAGCATCAATACAGGATTAAGATTGAATCCTACTACACCGGCTCTGACGCTCGTCGGGTGTGGCAGGGTTTGAAAACTGTTACGGACTACAAAAGGGAAACCCAGACGCGAGCTGCCCAGTGACGCGAGCCTACCAGACGAGCTAAATGCCTTTTATGCTCGCTTCGAGGCAAGCAAAACTGAAAACTGCACAAGGGCACCAGCTGTTCTGGATGACTGTGTGATAACGCTCTCAGTAGCCGATGTGAACAAAACCTTTAAAAAGGTCAACATTCACAAAGCCGCTAGGCCAGACAGATTACCAGGACGTGTACTTAAAGCATGTGCGGACCAACTGTCAAGTGTCTTCACTGACATTTCAAACCTCTCCCTGACCGAGTCGGTAGTACCTACGTGTTTCAAGCAGACCACCATAGTCCTTGTACCCATGGAAGCGAAGGTAACCTGCCTAAATGATTACCGCTCCGTGGCACACACTTTGGTAGCCATGAGTGCTTTAAAAGGCTGGTCATGACTCACATCAACAGCAGCCTCCCGGACACCCTAGACCCACTCCAATTCGCATACCGCCCCAACATATCCACAGATGACGCAATCTCAATCACACCCAACACTGCCCTTTCTCACCTGGACAAAAGGAACACCTATGTGAGAATGCTGTTCATCGACTACAGCTCAGCGTTCAACACCATAGAGCCCACGAAGCTCATCACTAAGCTAAGGACTCTGGACCTAAACACCTCCCTCTGCAACTGGATCCTGGACTTTCTGACGGGCCGCCCCCAGGTGGTAAGAGTAGGCAAGCTGATCCTGATCACTGGGGCACCTCAGTGGTGTGTACTTAGTCCCCTCCTGTATTCCCTGTTCACCCATGTCTGCGTGGCCAAACACGACTCCAACACCATCATTAAGTTTGCTGACGACACAACAGTGGTAGGCCTGACAACGATGAGACGGCCTATATGGAGGAGCTCAGAGAACTGGCAGTGTGGTACCAGGACAACAACCTCTCCCTCAATGTGAGAAAGACAAAGGAGCTGATCGTGGACTACAGGAAAAGGAGGGCCGAATAGGGCCCCATTAACATCGACAGGGCAATAGTGGAGCGGGTCGAGAGATCCAAATTCCTTGGTGTCCAAATCCCCAACGAACTAGCATGGTCCACACATACCAAGTCAGTCATGAAGAGGGCACGACCAAACCTTTTCCCCCTCAGGAGACTGAAAATATTTGGCATGGGTCCCCAGACCCTCAAAAGGTTCTACAGTTGCACCATCGAGAGCATCCTGACCGGTTGCATCGCTGCCTGGTATGGCAACTGCTCGGCATTTGGCGGTACAGAGGGTGGTGCGAACGGCCCAATAGAACACTGGGGCCAAGCTTCCTACCATCCAGGACCTATATAATAGTCACTTCACCCCCACCTACATGTACAGATTACCTTAACTAACCTGTACACCCGCCTACTGACTCGGCCCTGGTGCCCCCTGTTTATAGCCTCGTTATTGTTATTGTGTTACTTATTGTGTTATATTTTCTTAACTCTTTTTGAACTGCATTGTTGGTTAAGGGCTTGTAAGTAAGCATTTCACGGTAAAGTCTACACCTGTTGTATTCGGCTCATGTGACAAAAAGTTTGATTTGTTTTGATTTTGCCTGTGAGTTTCTGGCCACTGTATTAGGGTTCAAACTCAAAATAAGGAGTCATGAGTTGTGTTGTACTCTCGTATATAATTTTATTTTAATGATAACATATTCACCTAAGTTCTCACTTGGTGAAGGCCAAAGGACCAAACTTGGATGAATGCAACAACCATATCTTTGTCACTAACAAATACAGTCATGGGTGGTAACTCCACAATTCACTCGAAAGGCAAGGTACTCTGGGAAATATTCAATTAAGTCTTTACACTAAGCAGTGTGTTAATTTATCACTGAAAAGTGTAGACCAGTATAGACAAGGACCAGTGTTAAATGTAACACTCAGTATTGATTTAACACTGGAGAATTTGCTGTGTAAGATCTGATCACAATCACATCACAATGCACCTATCTAAAAATGTGGGCACAATCAGAATGAGGACAATGGACACATGTTAGCACCAAGTATAAACAGGGCTACTGTTCATCATGTCTGTGTGACTGTGTTGTGCCACAGGATGCCACTGTGCCAGCTTACCATAGCTGTTCTCTGCCTTTGTTGTGCAGCAGGAGCTTTCTTATTTCAATTCTGATCAAATCCACTAGGTGGAAGTATTGTATACTGGTAGTAAATGAATCTCTGTCTAGAAAGTTACAGTAAAATCACAATGAATTGTGATACATACAATTAACAACGCAAAGATCATTATAGATATCAAATGCACATCCACTGAACCATTACACTGTTTTATAGTTCTACCATCAGTGACTATCCACTGTAGGTGTCATTCATTATGAGAAGTAAAGAAAATGTGCGTAATTTATTGGTCAATCAGTCTGCGTGTCAATGTGTATAGGTTGTGTATGTACGTTTGAACGTTTTAGGGCTCTATTCAATCCTTATCGCTGAAGCATTACGATTGCGGGATAGAAATGTAAAGGCAATTTCCAATTGATCCCACATACAGTGCCTTCGGGAAAGTATTCAGTCCCCTTGACTTTTTCCACATTTAGTTACGTTACAGCCTTATTCTATAATTTATTAATCCCCCCCCCCCCCCATCGATCTACACACAATACCCCATAATGACAAAGCAAAAACAGGTTTTCAGACATAGAAAGTTTATAAAACATAAACTGAAATACCATATTTACATATGTATTCAGACCCTTTACGCAGTACTTTGTTGAAGAACTTTTGGCAGCGATTATAGCCTAAAGTCTTCTTGGGTATGACGCTACAGGCTTGTATTTGGGAAGTTTCTCCCATTCCTTTCTGAAGATCCTCTCAAGCTCTGTCAGGTTGGATGGGAAGCGTCGCTGCACAGCTATTTTCAGGTCACTCCGGAGATATTTGATCAGGTTAAAATCCGGGCTCTGGCTGGGCCACTCAACGACATTCAGAGTCTTGTCCCGAAGCCACTCCTGCGTTGTTTTGGCTGTGTGCTTAGGGTCGTTGTCCTGTTGGCAGGTGAACCTTCACGCCAGTCTGAGGTCCTGAGCGCTCTGGAACAGGTTTTCATCAAGGATCTCTCTGTACTTTGCTCTGTTCATCTTCCCCTCGATCCTGACTAGTCTCCCAGTCTAGCCACTGAAAACATCCCCACAGCATGATGCTGCCACCACCATGCTTCACAGTAGGTGGTAGGTTTCTTCCAGATGTGACGCTTGGCATTCAGGCCAAAGAGTTCAATCTTGTTTCTCATGGTCTGAGAGTCCAAGTGGGCTGTCATGTGCCCTTTACTGAGGAGTGGCTTCCTTCTGGCCACTCTACCTTAAAGGGCTGATTGGTGGAGTGCTGCAGAGATGGTTGTCCTTCTGGAAGGTTTTCCCATCTCCACAGAGGAAATCTAGAGCTGTCAGAGAGAACATCGGGTTCTTGGTCAACTCCCTGACTCCCCCGATTGCTCAGTTTGGCCAGGCGGCCAGCTCTAGGAAGAATCTTGGTGGTTCCAAACTTCTTCCATTTAAGAATGATGGAGGACATTGTGTTCTTGGGGTCCTTCAAAGCTGCAGACATTTTTTGGTATCCTACACCAGATCTGGGCCTCGTCACAATCCTGTCTCGGTGCTCTACGGATAACTCCTTCCACCTCATGGCTTGGTTTTTGCTCTGACATGCACTGATAACATGGGACCTTATATAGACAGGTGTGTGTTTTTCCAAATCATGTCCAATCAATCGAATTTACCACAGGTGGACACCAATCAAGTTGTTGAAACATCTCAAGGATGATCAATGGAAACAGGATGGACCTGAGCTCAATTTCGAGTCTCATAGCAAAAGGTCTTAATACTTGTGGAAATAAGGTATTTCTGTTTTCGCTTTGCCATGCGGTATTGTGTGTCGTTTGCTGAGAAACTGTATTTAATACATTTTAGAATAAGGCTGTAACATAACGTGGAAAGTGTCAAGGGATCTGACTACTTTCCGAATGCACTGTATGCCGCGTTTACCGTGAATGCAGTCTCCGCTGACGTTGGAATCTGCCTTTATATTTTAATCAAATCACACGCGTGCTGAATTTCCACGATACGAATTGAATAGAGTTCATAATGTGCCAAAATATCAGAACAAAAACATCATAGCCAATTCTCAGGTTGAATGAAGTTTGGACCTACATTTAGTGAATAAACACTAAATATTATACAGGTGATTATTTCAATCACTGGGGTTCGTGGGCCAAATATATGTTGATTTGGCTAGTGATACCAAGGAACATTTTTAATTGAATACCTTCGGGTTTTTTTTTTAAACAAATGAAATGGATGGCATTTCTCACACCCTTAAAACATCTGAATGTATATAGTTGTATTTCTTCGATTAAACAAAGAGAATATCTACAATAATAAAACATTTTTAATATGGGATAACATGTTGGTATGTGGAGACAATTTTTCCAAAGTAAAAAATAACAGATTTAGCCGCAAAACCAACTTTAATAATGAGCCATACTGACATATTACTCCAACCAGATTTTTGTACTTGAAAATATATCTACAATCATCTGAAAGGCACTTATTCTGTCAGCGATGCTACTGTCCGCTAGTTTTGGAATGTACAGTACTGGGGGATGTACAGTACTGGGGCCCGAAGAGATAAGTACTTAGGGGATGGAGGCTAGAGGAAGATTTGTTGGTCGCTTATCAATCCCACTCCAAGTGCTGACCCAGTCTACCCAACCCAAACCCTGGGCTACGACAGTCAATACAGGGAGTCAGGGTGAGAAGAGGAAAGATGAATTTCCCCAGACTTTTCCATTTCAGTATCCTTATTACAAAACAGAAAATCATGACCGTGACCGTGTGTAATTTTCACAAACCCTCGACATCTAAGAGGAATGAAGAACATTGATATCAAATATTCAACAACAAAAATGACTCAATATACTTCTCTACCCCTATTCGATGCTAATTTTGTTTTACAAAACACACACAACTCAATCTGTAATATGCATTGCTGCTAAGGTAAAAAAAAGAAAAGAAGGATGAATGCAATGGTGGTGCTCTTGCGATATACAGGGGGAAAAAAACGACATAGCAAGCACATTACATCAAAAATATATTCACAGTAGACGACCACTGTAATCTGAAGCTTGTACTGCCATCCATTCTCCAAAAGTCAGCAAATTATAGAAACACTATTTCTAGGCTGGTCTAGTAGCTATTCTATTACAAACGTGCTCAGGTGCTTTTTATCTGAGGTTTGGCGGCTCAGTGAGGCCTTGGAAGAGTATTTGTGACATCATGCACAGTGCTTCAGTATGTCAAAGGAAAGTGACAGCGTGCCTGACAGTATTTCTGGTTTCTTGGTACGATCTGTAAACATTCTGACCGCTGTGGTCATAAGCCCGATCAATCATCCTTTTTATCTCCACTCTCTTGAAGATCCTGGAAAAATAAAGAATATATACAGTATATCTGAAGTGGCACAAGTAAATGTACAATAGTAGTACTAAAGTCAGAGCTGTAGTTCTCCGTCTACATTTGAGCAGGGTAATAATATACAGCTTTGAACAAGGCAGGGTGAGCAGTAATATCAAATATATACAGTGCCTTCAGAAACTATTCATCCCTCTTCATTAATTTCACATTGTTGTGTTACAGCCTGAATTCAAAATGGATTAAATAAAAAAAATATTCTCTCCCATCTATACACAATACCCCATAAAGACAAAGTGATAAAAAAGTTGAATTTTTTGGCACTATTTGTTGAAAATTAAATACAGAAATATCTAATTTACATGAGTATTCACACCCCTGAGTCAATACTTTGTAGAAGCACCTTTGGTAGCGATTACAGCGGAGTGTCTTTATGGGTAAATCTAAGAGTTGTCCACACCTGGATTGAGAAGTATTTTCCCCATTATGCTTTTCGAAACTCTTAAAGCTCTGTCAAATTTGTTGTTGATCATTTTCAGGTCTTGCCATAGATAGATTTTCAAGTAGATTTAAGTCAAAACTAACTTGGCCGCTCAGGAACATTTATTATCACTACCCCTGAAATCATTTAGGCTTGCCATAAGAAAGGGGTTGAATACTTCGACTCAAGACATTTCAGCAATTTTCAAAAAACATGATTCCACTTTGACATTATGGGGTAGTGTGTGTTGACCATTGGCGAAATGTAACAAGATTTGGATGAAGTCAAGGGATGTGAATACTTTTGTAGGCTAAGTGTAGATACTGTATGTACGAGCAAGTCTGGGGTTACCTGGTGTTCTTTCAGCAGTCGGTCGTATTCTTTGGTCAGTCCATCGGATTGTTTCTTCATAGCTTCCATCTCGGATTGGGACTTTTCCAAGGCTAGGGAAAACATTAACCACAAAGCATTCCCATTATCATCCAATTCCCATGCATATCCTCCAATCTATCTACAAGGTGACATGCTATGGGTCAGAGTGCACATTCTCGAACAGAAATTGAAGCCCATGTTTGTTTTATGGTCATTATAGTCTGATTTCATTTGGTTGGTTATTGTAGATGTACATTTTCACTTTATTGAAATATTATTGGATTTGTGGTTCTATTATTCAGTCTGTCACAAAATTATTGTGTGTTTCTTCCTTACCTTCCTCTGAGCCTTTCAGTTCTCCTCTCAGTTTCTCCATCTCTGACCTCAGCAGCTCGTTTCCCTCCGCTGTGGCCTTGTCCTCCTTCCCATACATCAGAGTCTGAAACAAACACAGGTCATGGCGAGGAAGAATAACAAACATGAACCACTTACCACACTTCTCAACCATATGCAGTACCAAAATAACTTTAGTTTCTTTTAGTGTGGATGAAGGCCCACATCTCAGAGTAGGAATTCTGATATAGCATCAGTTACGCCTTTTAGATCAAAATGAATACGCTTTCATGGACAAGGGGGGCATTATCTTAGATCAGCGCTCCTCTTCTTTTCGAGACCCTTTTAAATACGGGCTCAGGTGCAGAAAGGGCAGTGATACTGGGTATGATCTTACCTGCTTCAATAACTCATTGTCCTCCATGTATTTCTTGGCAGTTTGGTTGGCACACTCTGCCTTGATCTGCAGAGAGGCCGTGGTGCCAGACTCCGTCGCCAGCTGGTTGATCAGAGTGATCACCCGCCTCAGAACTCTGTAGGGAAAAAACACACATAGATTGTGTTCAATACTTCAGCTGCCACCTGAACTTGTCCTTCCGAACACATTTTTTGTTTTCCGTTGATAAACATTTTGCTACGGTGTGCCCTACTGAAAACGACCAGAGTGTTATGGTCATTGTAATGAATTAAGACATCTCTATGACTACGACGATCCATGCACTGGCTATCTTTTCACCAGTATCCATCCCAATGTGATGACGACACAGCGAGGACTCAGTATGTCGATGGGTGAGTGATGGACAGACCGATCCAGTACTTACAGCCAGAGGAAGAGGGTAAAGCCAGAGATGTAGAGGTTCCTCTGGGCTCTGAACAGCTTCATGTGGAGGTGGTCAAACATGTTGGGATGCAGATTAGCATCCTTGCCGTTTCCCACGCCCGAATACTTCCTCACCTCACGCAAAGCATCTACAGGAGGGCGTGCAGGTGTGGTACGACATCGGTAAACATGGTAAAACATTGAGATTGCAAAAGTATTACATGAGATTGTAAGATCTCTGGTGAGAGATTGTCATTATGATCTGTGAGTAAATTAAAACATGACACTTTTTGACATCAGCTTACCAAGGAAGAGGACTATAAGGATTATGATCATAGCGAGGAAGAATTTATTCCAAAACCTGGCCATTTTGTTCCATATTCTCAGCTGGAAGATACACTGCCATCTGCAAAAGAGCACAAAAACATAATGTTGAGACTCAGAACACTGCAACAGCAAGTCAATGTCTAATAAAATAGCACTGGATGCAGCTTAGGACTGTTTCAGACTAAAACAAATCCTAGTAGACCGAAAGTCGTCTGTTCTTTCGAACTAATAGATTTGTCTACATTTTCATATATAGACACGTGTTTTAATAAAATAATCTAAGATGCTTGTCTGACGATTTAAGTGAACTGTTTGATTAAATAAGACACTAATGACTCAAGAGGGAGCAAGAGATCAAGATAACCAGAAGAAAAATAAAACATTAACCTGACCATCCCCCTCCCGCTGGCTTTCTACTCTCCTGAAGTTGCCGTAGGCTGAACCAATTATAGGATACGGACCTAGAAAGCCTGAGCATATTCAGTAGTCCCATTGTATTACGACCGGTCATAGCTGTAAGCTAAGTCACGGAAGGTAAGCCAGGCTGGTACCTGCAGGCTGGTACCAGCAGAGGGTAAGTCCTAGGGGGTAAATCCCGAGTGGGGTTGGTTCCCTACTAGACCCGTAAAGGGGGAATGAAAGTCCCAGCCGTGGTGATCGTAAGGCCGCAGAGAGTGTGTATGGACAAATTGTTATGCTTGTGTACTAGTACGGTCGGTTCCTTTAAGGATAGGTCCCGAGATCCATGAATGACATTATGGTGTAGGGTAGGTTCCATAAGGTTAGGTCCCGAGATCCATGAGTGACATTACAGTGTAGGGTAGGTTCCGTATAGGATAGGTCCCTAGTGGGGGTATTCCTCTGTGAGATCTGGAAGGGGGATGAAAGTGCCAGCCACAGTGGCAGTGAGGCAGAAGAGTGTATGTGGATAGTAATAAAAGGATGCCTGTAAGTTCTGGAGGAGAGCCTCATCCATGGTTAGAAAATAAAGAAAAAAATATATAAAAATTATGTTTGAACATGATTTGAGTGTATTAGCAGTAGCAATAAGGAGAGAGGTTGGTTAATGCCCTACTGGGGCAGGGAACTGTGACAGATTATGTGGAAATAGGAAGACAACTGTGAATCATTTTGGTAATGTGTGTTATCAACAACAGTGATATGAGGCATAACCCTGGAATAAGACAGGTCACCAGTATTCTCCAGTAATACATTTGCAGACACTATAGCATTGGTTCTAATACAAGGTATTAGGTGCCGTGACCAATTAATAGGCACAAATACCATAATTACTCTCCGGGGAAGTGGGTATCGCTACCTTGGGAAATAGTTAATAAAAAAGGCGTGTATTAGAGCCGGGAGTGAAGAAATCGATACACTCTGGACACCATCGGGAGAGGTTTCGGAATAATAAATATTGTATTTGCGACCAGCGGTCCCGATTCTCCCTGTAAAGCGGGGCTAGAGGAAGAACAGTTTAAAAAAGCTATAGAGGCGCTGAAAGAGGCGCACAAGCATTCTACCAAATCAGCTCGAATCTGGATGAAATAGATTCCACTATAAAAGCATCACACTCTAACTCCGCTCAGTTCGCAGTTGTGCAAGGGGTTAGTTAATATAGTCAGTCACAATGAAAGTCAATAACAGTGGTTTCAATGGCCAAGGTAAGACAAAAAAACAAGGAGGGAAATGTAGCGAAAAAACATCAAAGTGTAGGGCAGTTTCTATGTGAAGGGAGACGTTGGAGGCCACGTCTCACACAACTTTCTAATAGATGCCTGGGATCAAATATCGCCGATTCCTTACAATAAGAAATATGCTACATTTACGACAGGGAAAAGCGTTACATTGAGCAAAGTAACAGGGGCAGCATCGAAAGCGATACGATTACTACCCGTCTTTAAACATAGGACCAGTAACGAAGACCCGGATAATTTTACATTGGAGGAAGTGGAGATGATTTTGGGGTCGGATAATCCCTGCGAGAATTAAAGACAATGTCTAAAAAAATAATGATGAAATAGATTTATAGAATGAACGAAAGGGAGGAGGGGTCACGAGAAATTAGAGTTGGGGTTACCAAACCTAAAATGAATTTTTAAAATGTTTGTTCGGGTGGTTATGGAAAATCATGGGGAAAAGAGAGACCAGTCATATACGGGAGTAAATGGTTAGACTCAGTGGCCAGATAAAAGTCACCGTGTCTATGGGTAGTATATGCTAAATAAAGGGTACATAAACGTTGGGGTGGATTAAAACAAACGCTTAATGATTGGAGGGAGGACAGTGGACTTTCGCTAAAGAAATGTACACTCTCTCCTCCAGGAGAGGATGGGGTGTCAGTATCTCGCTCTTTGCAATGTTCCCAAAACTGTGGTCTTGGGAGAGCAGTTAGTGAAATTCTGCAGTTTTATAAGTATAAAGACATCTGGATTAGGCCGTAAATGGAGCTTCCAGATAAGGAATGCCTGAACATTTGTGTGTTTTTGTCCTATGGTTTACCACACGCACGCACACCAGTTATGAATAATTGTTATTGGTGTTAATTCCATGTTTGATTTATTGTGTGGGGTCTTTTCAATTTGGTTTTAAACTGGGCACGCAGAATTATGGACATGTTTGAGATGTTTTAAATGGATGGTGAGACAGTGTTTTAAATGGATGGCCACTACCATAAAGGCCTGATTGGTGGAGTGCTGCAGAGATGGTTGTCCTTCTGGAAGTTTCTGCCTTCCCCACAAAGGAACTCTAGAGCTCTGTCAGAGTGACCATCGGGTTCTTGGTCACCTCCCTGACCACGGCCCCCCTCCCCCGATTGCTCAGTTTGGGGGGGCGGTCACCTCTAGGAAGAGTATAGGTGGTTCCAAACTTATTCCATTTAAGAATGATGGAGGCCACTGTGTTCTTGGAACCTTCAATACTGCTGAATTCTTTTGGTACCCTTCCCCAGAACTGTGCCTCAACACAATCTGGTCTCGGAGCTCTACGGACAATTCCTTCGATCTCATGGCTTGGTTTTTGCTCTGACATGTACTGTCAACGGTGGGACCTTATATAGACTGGTGTGTGAATTTACCACAGGTAGACACCAATCAAGTTGTAGAAACATCTCAAGGATGATCATTGGAAACAGAATGCAGCTGCGCTCAATTTCGAGTCTCATAGCAAAGGGTCTGAAAACGTATGTAAATAAGGTATGTTTTTTTCATTTTGAATTCATTTTCAAAAATGTCTAAAAACTTGTTTTCACGTTGTCATTATGGGGTATTGGGTGTAGATTGCTGATGCTTTTTATTTTATTTAATACATTTTAGAATAAGGCTGTAACGTATCAAAATGTTGAAAAAGTCAAGGGATCAGAATGCACGCACGCACAGATGTATAAACTCGGCAAAAAAACAAATGTCCCCTTTTCAGGACCCTGTCTTTCAAAGAGAACTCGTAAAAATCCAAATAAAATCACAGATCCTCATTGTAAAGGGTTTCAACACTGTTTCCCATGCTTGTTCAATGAACCATAAACAAATAATGAACATTAGGTCACTAAAGAGGCCTTTCTACTGAAAAACACCAAAAGAAAGATGCCCAGGGTCCCTGCTCATCTGTGTGAATGTGCCTTAGTCATGCTGCAAGGAGGCATGATGAGGACTGCAGATGTGGCCAGGGCAATAAATTGCAATGTCTGTACTGTGAGACGCCTAAGACAGCGCTACAGGAAGACAGGACGGACAGCTGATCATCCTCGCAGTGGCAGACCATGTGTAACGACACCTGCACAGGATCGGTACATCTGAACATCACACCTGCGGGACAAGTACAGGATGGCAACTGCCCGAGTTACACCAGGAACGCACAATCCCTCCAACAGTGCTCCGACTGTCCGCAATAGGCTGAGAGGCTGGACCGAGGCCTTGTAGGCCTGTTGTAAGGCAGGTCCTCGCCAGACATCACCGGAAACAACGTCGCCTATGGGCACAAACCCACCGTCACTGGACCAGGCAGGACTGTCAAAAAGTTATCTTCACTGACGAGTTGCTGTTTTGTCTCACCAGGGGTGATGGTCGGATTCGCGTTTATCGTCGAAAGAATGAGTGTTACACCGAGGCCTGTATTCTGGAGCGGGATCGATTTGAAGGTGGAGGGTCCGTCATGGTTTGGGGCAGTGTGTCACAGCATCATCGGACTGAGCTTGTTGTCATTGCAGGCAATCTCAACGCTGTGCGTTACAGGGAAGACATCTTCCTCCCGCATGTGGTACCCTTCCTGCAGGCTTATCCTGACACGACCCTCCAGCATAACAATGCCACCAGCCATACTGCTCGTTCTGTGTGTGATTTCCTGCAACACAGGAATGCCAGTGTGCCATGTCCAGCGAAGAGCCCAGATCTCAATCCCATTGAGCAGGTCTGGGAACTGTTGGATCAGAGGGTGAGGGCTAAGGCCACCCCCCCTTCCCTTTTCACACATTACAGTGTCATGACTCCTGTGAGGATCCGAAGGATCAGGTTACAGTGGGTTCGCTCTACAGAGGGGGAGAGGGGTGAAGTTGGCCATTTTATGATGGTCGTAAATACCTTACAGAAACTCGCTCCTCCTTGTCATGCAATATTGAGGGAAAGAAACCTCTGTGGAACAAAGGGAGTCCTCCCGCCAAAAACTACAACAGATTGGACAAAGATAAATATTTTTTAATTCCCCAAACGGTTGGGAATGATCCGTGGGCACTTAAATAACAATTATGTTAGATCAGTTGTGTTTTGGGATCCCATGAAGGACAGTATAACAACATAACTGTGTCTCTGAATGTGTATATTTCCCAGTGACCAGGGTCACACCCAAATGTTGGGAAACTGATATGATTAAATATGAAACTATTTGTGAGAAGATGTAAATAGCACTCGTGACAAAATTTACATTTAGTCAAGAAAACGCAGGGACGGGAGTCCCCATGTTGAAATGGCTTCTACTCTAAAGACCAGAGAGCATGGAGCTGGTTAAGAAAACTACAAGACTACACATTCACAGTCTGCAGCTGTATATGTAAAATAGTCTAGTAAACTCGACCGAAGACAAGAGAACACTTCCATATCGAACTACCGATTGGTCCTCTGAAAGATCCATTCTGGAGAACATTTCCCTTGGTACATCTGACGTATCCATTATAACAGAGCTACAACTACGAAAGACTGATCTCTGGTGGACAAACCAGAGACTTTCTGTCGCTGACTCTCCAGCAGATGGACCAGCGATTTCAACAGAGAAACAACAAGACATACAGTCGTAAATATATAAATTGCACTTCCTTTCGAAAGAGCGGGTGTTCATGTGCAAAGTATTAGCATTTCAATGAGCCTAGTTATCAGCTGTGTGTACGATAGTGAATTCCTATGTCTTTTGTCCTGCTCTTTCTTACATGCCCTCCCCTTTAATTTTGTGTAACAAGCCGTCATATCGGTTTAGTCCACTAAGGACTTCTCATTGCATTATGTAGTACTCAATGTGTAACCTATCCTGTGTGTGTTTATGTAATTCTGTGTGATTATTTAGTTAGTTGGTAAATAAATTACGTCAATTTGTATATCGCTGACTCATCATTTATGCTAGGGTTTGTGTAGATATCCAAGAGTTTGCAACATTCAGAATAAGACTGAGGTAATAATAGATTAATAAGTGACTGTAATTGATAAGAAAATATCTGAAGAGAGTTATAGTCGGGAAATAGTAACTCTTCAACAACATTTTCCGTGGTGCCCCGACTTCCTAGTTAATTCATCTTTACAAGAATGGTTTAATCACGTAATAATTACACAGAGAATTTGATAATATAACAGTCTAATGATAGTCCAAAGACACTACCTTATTCTAAAATGGATTAAAATTGATTAAATACTCCACCCCTAATCAATCTACACACAATACCCTAAAAAACTATGCCAAAACAGGTTTAGGTCTTTTTGCAAATATATAAAAAATAAAACAGAAATACCTAATTTACATAAAGTATTTAGACCTTTTGCTATGAGAGATGAGATGTTTCTACAACTTGGAGTCCACCTGTAGTAAATTCAATTGATTGGACGGGATTTGGAAAGGCACACACCGGTCTATATAAAGTCCCACAGTTGACAGTCCATGTCAGAGTAAAAACCAAGCCATAAGGTCAAAGAAATTGTCCGTAGAGCTCCAAGCGTGTCAAGGAACAGATCTGGGGAAGGGTACCACAAAATTTGAGCAGCATTGAAGGTCCCCAAGAACACCGTGGCCTCCATCATTCTTAAATGGAAGAAGTTTGGAACCACCAAGACTTTCCTAGAGCTGGCCGTCTGGCCAAACTGAGCCATCGGGGGAGAAGGGCCTTGGTCAGGGAGGTGACCAAGACCACGGTGATTACTCAGACAGAGCTCTAGAGTTCCTCTGTGGAGATGGGAGAACCTTCCAGAAGGACAACCATCTCTGCAGCATTCCACCAATCAAGCCTTTATGGTAGTGGCCAGACAGCCACTCCTCAGTAAAAAAGGCACAACAGCCCACTTGGAGTTTGCCAAAAGGCACTTAAAGGACTCTCTGACCATGAGAAACAAGATCCTCTGGTCTGATGAAACCAAGATTGAACTCGAGCCTGAATGCCAAGCGTCACATCTGGAAGAAACCTGGCACCATCCCTACGGTGAAGCATGGTGGTGGCAGCATCATGATGTGGGGATGTTTTTCAGCGGCAGGGACTGGGAGACTAGTCAGGATTGAAGGAAAGATGAACGGAGCAAAGTACAGAAAGATCCTTGATGAAAAACTGCTTCAGCGCGCTCAGAACCTCAGACTGGAGTAAAGGTTAACCTTCCAACAGGACAACGACCCTAAGCACACAGCCAAAACAACACCGGAGTGGCTTCGTTGACAAGTCTCCGAATGTCCTTGAGTTGCCTAGTCAGACCCCGGATTTAGCTGTGCAGCGACGCTTCCATCCAACCGGACAGAGGTTGAGAGGATCTGCAGAAAAGAATGGGAGACCCGTTGTTTCTATGGAAGGTATAGCTAAGCCCAGAGGCATATAATTAAGAAATAAATTACTCTGGCTAATCCTAATCAGACCTGCCTGTTTTCACAGATGAAGTAAAATTATGCAAATTACTTCGCTCGTGAAACGTGTGACATAACTTTAATAACAGTGTGAGTGCACTAGACAGATGTAACCTTGTGCTATTTAATGTATTATATGACCGGAATTAGCACTCCCAAGTCAAAAAGTAATGTGCATTCCACAGGTTTATAAATTAGTCATCTAAAATAATAATCAAGATTATGAAAGGTTTTGCAGCACAGCTGAGAGTTCTTGAAGGCACACAAGTGTGCACTTCGGTTGGGAACCACTGGCCTAGATGTCTATGACTCATTCACATTTGGTCTGGTCCGGACTGACCAAATATGAACTTGTTCAGGGTCATTAGAAAATTCCCCAGCATGCTATGCAAGTATTTGTTTTTACATTTTGGCCATTCAGCAGACGCTCCTATCCAGAGCAACTTATATGCTGACCAAACTGGATGCCTGAGCATGTTGATTTTGTTCACACGCACCAGAAGCGATCAGTAAACACAGGTAGAAATATCAAAAACAAACTCTGAACCAATTATATTAATTAGGGGACAAGTCAAAAAGCATTAAACATTTATGGCAATTTTGTTAGCTAGCTTGCTGTTGCTAGCTCATTTGTCCTGGGATATAGACATTGGGTTGTTATTTTACATGAAATGCACAAGGTCCACTACTCCGACAATTAATCCACAGATAAAACGGTAAACCAAATTAGTTTCTCATCTCTCCTCCTTCCTTCAGGCTTCTTTTTCTTCTTTGGATGCCTTCCTCCTGCAGGAACTGCTGACACACTCCAGCCACATGAGGTCTAGCATTGTCTTGCATTAGGAGGAACCCAGGGCCAACCGCACCAGCATATGGTCTCACAAGGGGTCTGAGGATCTCATCTCGGTACCTAATGGCAGTCAGGCTACCTCTGGCGAGCACATGGAGGGCTGTGCGGCCCCCCCCAAAGAAATGCCACCCCACACCATGACTGACCCACAACCAAACCGGTCATGCTGGAGGATGTTGCAGCAGAACGTTCTCCACGGCGTCTCCAGACACTGTCACATCTGCTCAGTGTGAACCTGCTTTCATCTGTGAAGAGCACAGGACGCCAGTGGCGAATTTGCCAATCTTGGTGTTCTCTGGCAAATGCCAAACGTCCTGCACGGTGTTGGGCTGTAAGCACAACCCCCACCTGTGGATGTCGGGCCCTCATACCACCCTCATAGAGTCTGTTTCTGACCGTTTGAGCAGACATGCACATTTGTGGCCTGCTGGAGGTCATTTTGCAGGGCTCTGGCAGTGCTCCTCCTGCCCCTCATTGCACAAAGGTGGAGGTAGCGTTCCTGCTGCTGGGTTGTTGTCCTCCTACGGCCTCCTCCACGTCTCCTGATGTACTGGCCTGTCTCCTGGTAGCGCCTAAATGCTCTGGACACTACGCTGACAGACACAGCAAACCTTCTTGCCACAGCTCGCATTGATGTGCCATCCTGGATGAGCTGCACTACCTGAGCCACTTGTGTGGGTTGTAGACTCCGTCTCATGCTACCACTAGAGTGAAAGCACCCCCAGCATTCAAAAGTGACCAAAACATCAACCAGGAAGCATAGGAACTGAGAATATTTCATTCATTCAGATCTAGGATGTGTAATTTTAGTGTTCCCTTTATTTTTTTGAGCAAAGTATATATACAAAAAGTATGTGGACACCCATTCAAGTTAGCGGATTCGGTTACTTCAGCCACACCCATTGCTGATAGGTGTATAAAACCAAAGCAATCTCCATAGACAAACATTGGGAGTATAATGGCCTTACTGGAGAGCTTAGTGACAGCGTCACAGCCCACCTTTCCAACAAGTCAGTTCGATACATTTCTGCCCTGCTAGAGCTGCCCCAGTCAAATGTAAGTGCCGTTACTGTGAAGTGGAAAGGTCTAGGAGCAACAACGGCTCAGCCGCAAAGTGGTAGGCCACACAAGCTCACAGAACGTGATCGCCGAGGCTGAAGCACGTAGTGCGTAAAAATCATCTGTCCTCCATTGCAACACTCACCAACGAGTTCCATACTGCTCTGGAAACAACGTCAGCACAATAACTTTTCGTCAGGGGGCTTCATGAAATGGGTTTCCATTGCTGAGCAGCCGCACACAAGCCTAAGATCACCATGTGCAATGCCAAGCGTCGGCTGGAGTGGTGTAAAGCTCACTGGACTCTGGAGCCGTGGAAACGCGTTCTCTGGAGTGACGAATCATGCTTCACCATCTGGCAGTCCGACGGACAAATCTGGGTTTAGCAGATGCCAGGAGAACACTACCTGCCCGAAAGCATATTGCCAACTGTAAAGATTGGTGGAGGAGGAATAATGGTCTACGGCTGTTTTTCATTCGAGACGATTCTATGCTTCCAACTTTGTGGCAACAGTTTGGGGAAGGCCCTTTCCTGTTTCAGCATGACAATGACCCCATGCACAAAGTGAGGTCCAAACAGAAATTGTTTGTCGAGATCGGTGTGGAAGAACTTGACTGGCCAGGACAGAGCCCTAACCTCAACCCCATCAAACAACTTTGGGATTAATTGGAACGCAGACTGCGAGCCAGGCCTAATCGCCCAACATCAGTGCCCGACCTCACTAATGCTCGTGGTTGAATGGAAGCAACTTCCCACAGCAATGTTCCAAAATCTAGTGGAAAGCCTTCCCAGAAGAGTGGAGGCAGTTATGGCAGCAAAGGGGGGACCAACTCCATATTAATGCCCATGATTTTGGAATGAGATGTTCGACGAGCAGATGTCCACATACTTACATACTTTTGGTGATGTAGTGCATGCGCAGTTGAAACTTGGCCATAGAATCAAATAAAATTGTATTTGTCACATGCGCCAAATACAAAAAGGTGTAGGTAGACCTTACTGTGAAATGCTTACTTGTGAGCCCTTAACCAACAATGCAGAGTTTTTAAAAAGTAAGACATTTGCTAAATAAACTAAAGGAAAAAAGTAACAAAATAACAATAACGAGGCTATATACAAGAGGTACTGGTACCGAGTCAATGTGCAGGGGTACAGGTTAGTTGAGGTAATTCAAGTAATTTGTTCACGTGGCTAGGGGTAAAGTGACTATGCATAAATAATAAACAGAGTAGCAGCAGCGTATGTGAAGAGTGTGAATGTATGTGTGTGACGTCAATGTGTGTGTGTGTGTGTGTGTGTGTGTGTGTGTGTGTGTGTTGGAGTGCCAGTGTAGTATGTGTGAGTGAGTGAGTGGTTAGAGTCCAGTGGGTGTACACTGAGCCTGTGCAAGAGAGTCATAGCAAAAGGTAAGAACAAATAAGATTAAAATAAGGGGGTCAATGCAAATAGTCCAGATAGCCATTTCATTAACTGTTCAGCAGTCTTATGTATTGGGGGTAGAAGCTTTTAAGGTGCATTTTGGTCCCAGACATGGCGCTCCGGTACCGCTTGCCATGCAGTAGCAGAGAGAGCAGTATACGACTTGGGTGGCTTGAGTTTGACCACTTTTAGGGCCTTCCTCTGACACCACCTGGTATAGAGGTCCTGGATGGCAGGAAGCTTGGCCCCAGTGAAGTACTGCGCTGTCCGCACCACCCTTTGTAGCGCCTTGCGGTCAGATGCAAAGCAGTTGCCATACCAAGTTGTGTTGCAACCAGTCAGGATGCTCTCGATGGTTCAGTTGTAGAACTTTTTGAGAATTTGAGGTCCCATGCCAAATCTTTTCAGCCTCCTGGGGGGGAAGAGCCATTGTCGTACCTGCTTCATGACTGTGTTGGTGTGTTTGGACCATGATAGGTTCTTAGTGATATAGACACCAAGAAACTTAAAGCTCTCGACCCGCTCCATACAGCGCTGTCAATGTGAATGGGGGTGTGCTTGGCCCTCATTTTCCTGTAGTCCACGATCATCTCCTTTGTCTTGCTCACCTTGAGGGAGAGGTCGTTGTCCTGGCAGTCTCTGACCTCATCCCTATAGGCGGTCTCATTACTGTTGGTGATCAGGCTACCCCCATCGTGTAGTCTGCAAACTTAATGACGGTGTTGAGTCATGCATTGCCACGCAGTTGTGGGTGAACAGGGAGTACTGGAGAGGACTAGCCACACACCCCTGAGGGGCCCCCGTGTTGAGGGTCAGCGTGATATGTTAGTTGCCTACCCTCACCAGCTGGGGGTAGCCCGTCAGGAAGTCCAGGATCCAGTTGCAGAAGGAGGTGTTCAGTCCCAGGGTCCTTAGCTTAGTGATGAGCTTGGAGGGCACTATGGTATTGAACGCTAAGCTGTAGTCAATGAATAACATTCTCATGTAGGTGTCCCTTTTGTCCAGGTGAGAAAGGGCAGTGTGGAGTGCAATAGAGATTGCGTCACCTGTGGATCTGTTGGGCGGTATGCGAATTGGAGTGGGTCCAGGGTTCTGGGATGATGGTGTTGATGTGAGCCATGACCAGCCTCTCCATGCTTTTCATGGCTACAGATGTGAGTGCAAGGGGCCGAAATCATTTTGTCAGGTTACCTTGGCGTTCATTGGCACAGGGACTATGGTGGTCTGCTTGAAACGTGGGTATTACAGACTGGGTCAGGGAGATGTTAAAAATGTGAATGTAGACACTTGCCATCTGGTCGGCACATGCTCCGAGTACGTGTCCTGGTAATCCGTCAATGACAACAACAAAAAAACGTCTGTAAATGACGTCTTTAACTTTCATTCAGAACTGAAAATTAACCTGACCTCAATGTCTGGAAAATACGTATTTTAGACATGATTTCAACTTAATTTTGCTTACTGGCTTGTTGCAGTATCAGGACTGCCTAGGGCTCATTCCTACCTGGTGGCTGAGATGAAGGGTAGACAGAGGATAAGGAGTACACCTATTTCCACATAGAGGAAGAGGGCAACTGCAGTCCATTGCAAAGTCATCTCTAAAAATACAGTCTGTAAAAGATTAAACATTTTAAGCAACAGAGGTCCTTTTTACAGTCTGGCAGTAGGTTATTTTGCCAGAATGGAAACGGACTGGTTTAATAGTTGATGTCAACAACAGAAACAATTAACTGGCTATGTAGCTAGCTAGTTTCCTATGGATATATTTCAGCTAACTGTGAAACCACCAATGCAAATGTATTGCGAACAGTGCTGTTCCTGTTTCAGTGATAAGCCTCTTATCCTAGCTAGATACGTAATGTTACAAAGTTCACATGCTTGGTAAATAACAGCCAGTAGTACTAAATGTATGCGGTTTCATTCAGTGTGTAACATACGTCCTTATATCATAGAAATAGTAGCTGTGCCTCATAGAAATAGTAGCTAGCTATATATTGCTAAAGACTTTGCCTCATGCAGTGACATCTGCCAGGTACTATAGCTGGCAATATTTTTCTAAGGCAGGACACGATAGCTATCTAGTTAACTGGTACTAGCTAACGTTAGCACTTTTATGAAATACACAGTAACTACACATATGATCAAGTTCAATATCGTAATAATTATGCAAAGTATGTAACTTACTCTGCGGCACCCGAACAAAGAAACCGGAGGTTGAAAAGAGAAAAGCAAACTTTGGAGACAGTTGTTTCACTCCTCCTATTTCGTCTCATTGGAACGACGTCATACACAACGTTTTACAGTAGCTGTTCGTTTACGGTTTTATCCTCTACTGAGAACCAATAAGGTTCTGCCATATATTGTTAATACCATACTGTACACATGGAAATTACAAATATGTTGAAATTCGGTGTAATGTGTTTGGTTTTGTTTGTACCTTTTGACCATTTCTGACTGGACATGTTGAAGTGAATCTGATTTTATTGCAGGTAGAGGGTCACATGCTGACACACTGCACTCCTCTATCAGAATGAGATTTAAAAAAAGGTAATATAGTAAATAAAAGCTTTTATTCCATTGTAAATATCATTAATAACATACAATAAATTATACCCAGCCAGTGTTCATGATAGGCCTACTGTCTGTGTGTCTGGGGATCCATATGTGTTGTGGAGGTAGTCTATGACTGCGGCGGTGCTTTGCAGGGAGTTGAACACCTTCCTCTCGGGCTGGGAGCTGACCCTCTCCAGCATGTAAATGAGGTGCTGGTGGAAGCAGGTGAAGGGGGTCCCCTGGTTCGTGGCGAGGTCCACCCAGTCCCACACACACTCAAGAGGGGTCTCGTTGTAGCCAGCGAACATGGCCGGGTTGGACAACAGCCCCCGGGCTGCCATCACACCTACAGGACAGGGCACGTGGGGTGGGAAGTGTCTTGAGTGAGCCATTTAACAATAAATATCCTGTATTGATATATTCCATCTTTCTCAAATTATTTCTGTGAATGGAACCTCTAGCTACCCATTTATGTACTTACAATGAATATATGTTAAGATGGCACAATAAACAGAAAATTATTTCCCTGGAGGGAATGAGAGGTTACAGAATAAATGCAAATGAAAAGCAGATAAAGTGTTTATGATAACGAGTAAACAGTGGACTATGCAGTTCTTTGAAAATAAACCATGATAGTGGCTCCCCACCCAGAAACCCCCCATGTTGTGGTTTATTTTCATTGTGGATCACTTTGGCCTATATAAGGGAATTTAATATGAAGCTATTTCAAGAGTGTCTTTTCTATTGAAATAACTACACATGTGTAGTTACTAAGGATCTGTCTCATGAGTACAGAGTGCACTATTTTTGACCAGAGTCCCGTGTGACTGCCTTTGGAGTCTCTGGTCACAAGTAGTGCACAATATTGGGAATAAAGAATCAATTGCGATTTGCACAAATTGAACTGACCATCAACTCCAGTGAGCTGGTGAGTGGTCTCCACATCTCGGAGGGTCTTTATGTCTCCGTTGGCGACGACAGGGACTGACAGGCTGTCCTTGATGGTCTTGATGGCATCAAAGTGGACCGGCTGGTGGCGCTCTTCTGCGGTTCGACCATGGACCGTTATCCAGGACACCCCTGCCGCCTCTGCCTTCTGACACAGGTCCACCGTACGTCGCAGGTCCTTGTGAATTCTGAGAAAAGAGAGAGGAAACAACAACTACAAAAGGAACTTCATGACACTTAGGTTATTTGCTAAATAAAGCTTTAACAAGCTCTTTTGTCATTGAAGTAAAAGTGAAACAATTATATTTGTTGATATGATCACTCTTACCGTATTTTGATGGAGGCTGTGTAGTTAGGATTGTCAACTTGGTTCCTGACATGTCGAACCATGTCTTTGACCAGCTCAGGTTTGTTGATAAGGCATGCCCCGTAGCCATCTGACATGGCCCATCGCTGGGGACAGCCACAGTTGAGGTCCACTCCATCAGAGAAGGGTGCGACCACACAGGCTGCATCAGCCAGAGTCTGGGCATCACTAGCAGCAAACTGCACGATCAGAGGACGGTCAGCTGATGAGAGAGACAGAGAGCATTAAAGTTGGATTTAATTGACACCAAATTGACAGTCTCCACACATCAATGACAACAGACACCAAATCCCTATAGTTTGAGAGGCATCTAATATTTCCTTGAAGAAAAAAAGTGATCTCATATTACCTTCATTAGTTGTAAATTCACTGTCTCTGGCTTTGACAGAACGCATAAAGTCAGGAGCAACTATCATTGGAGTGAAGCAAATGTCACAGTCAAATTTCCTCACCAGTGACCTGAATGCCAACCTGGAAAAGTTGAAAATAAACGATGAGTTATAGCTATTGCTCAACCTATTTCAGCTATCTGCACAAAACCGCTGAACAAGTCATGTACGAATATCAGATAATCTTACTTTGAATACCGGACCATAGGAGCACAGATTTTCAGAACTTTCCCTTCCTCAAACATGTCCATCATGTTGGTGGTCGTCATTTTCATAGACCGTACAGTACGTTTTAATCACTAAAGTGAGCTAGTCAGTTAGCTAGCTAGCCAGCTAGCTAGATTGGCATGGCAATTATTTTCTTTCCACAGTCGAAACTGTTTGTTGCATGCAGTTTATGACCTATTCTAACGTTGGTGTGACTAGATAACGTTCATATTTAATGTAATTAAGCTAGCTAGTTAGCTAAAGATGACAAACACCCGAATGCAAACAATAACACGCGGTATGTTAGTGGGCGTGTCCTCTGAACAACCTTTCATGTTTTACCTTTGAACCTAAAAAGGATTTAAATATTTTTTATTTTTGGATTTATTTGATAAGTAACGTTATAACAATGCACGTTGATACAAATACAGATAATTTGATATTTTATTAAAAATAATTAAATGTTTGGTTTGGTTCATTTCATGTCGCTGAAATTCTACGTCATCGTGTGATGAAGTGGCGAATATGGAGGGTAGTAGAGAAGCATTAACGAATTCACTGCTAAATGATGGTAAAATGCTATATTTTAACATTTATTTTAAGTACTTTTCTGTCAGTCAGCTTTACTTCACGTAGGTGTATGTTTTGTTCTATTTAACTAGGTGTATCAGCCACGTAGTCGTTTAGGAATGAGAGCTACCGAGTTGACTGCAGTCCATCATTGACAACTTACAGCAAGGCACCGTAATCGTTTCTGTTTACAATACTTTTCTTTGCTTGTGATAAAAATAAAAATAAAGTGTCTCTGGAAATACGTTTGGAGTGGTATGTGTGTGGCCATATTGTTGCTTTACCATGGGTAAGAAATAATCCAGGAAGTGATTTAGCTAGCTAATCTATTTTTCCTATTTATCAATCTCTTCTCTAGAATGCTATGCTGATTTTCTCACAGAGGACGTTGACGTGAAGACGTACACAGCCCAGGCCATCCACCATGCTGTCATCTTAGAACAGCTGGCCAAGCTGGCTCAGGGTATCAGTCAGCTGGACAAGGAGCTCCACAGCCAGGTATACCTGTCACCTAAAACTGTCTCATTCATGTGAGACCTTTAGCCCTGTATCTTTATCTATTAGTTTAATCAGACAGTCAGTTTGTTCTATACTGATGGCTGGTATGTATACATTTTCTGTAGGAAAGACACTTTTCCTTCAGGTGTTGAATGACTTAGCCAGGCATGAGGAGCTACTTGCTCAAGCTACTGGGATTGAGTCTTTGGAAGGTAATACACCTTTAGCACATATTTGTTTTTGTCATCGTGGCACTTCGGACTTGCTGGAACAGGGGTTCTCAAAGTGGGGTCTGCGGACCCCTCTGGGCTTTTGGCCAAGAGAGCCATGTCCAAAAGCCACGGATCCCTGTGTAATACAATACAAGTACTGTGGATACAATGTAATATTATGCATCTAAAATGTATCTTCTTAACCCTGAACAACATGGGCCTGGGAGGCTCACAGGGATATTGGTATCCACAGTACTCCACCAATTGATCACGCTCTCCACAGCCGATGTGAGTAAGGCCTTTAAACAGGTCAACATTCGCAAGGCTGCAGAGTCAGATGGATTACCAGGACGTGTACTACGAGCATGTGCTGACCAACTGGCAAGTGTCTTCACTGACATTTTCAACCTCTCCCTGTCTGAGTCTGTAATTCCAACATGTTTCAAGCAGACCACCATAGTCCCTGAAAGATTATTGGAATCTGTGTGGGTAGCTGGACAGGTAGGATGACTGGCAATAGTGAAGGTGAACAGATGGTCAGGTGACAGAGGAATGGATGAGACTGAGGCAGGAATTCCTTTAACCACAAAGTGGTATATGTACTGGTTAGTTTGTCTGTGCTGTATAACAAAAGAAACAGAATAACATGTACCCAATAAAAATTCAAATCAGAAAGTCAAATGATAACAATCATTGTCATTATTAACAGAATAATTCAGCAATAAGGTTCCATAGGAATTCAATATGAAGCAGAATGGAGTCCTTTATGATCATAACCATGTTAACCATCATGTTAATCCAGAGAAGGATTAATGCAAATACATTGTTAATTTATACAATCTATAATCTCCATAAATTTGATATAAGAATTTATCAAGTCAGTAAATCATTAAGTTTCATATTTCATCCTTCTAGGTTAGTCTTCATATGTACATGTAATTTCATTACATTTTAACCATATATCAATGTCTGTAGGGCTGTGATCATTGGGCATATACATAATACAACAGGTTTGAAGCGTGCGCTCCAAGCCTCGCTCCGCAGTAATAACTATAAACAATAACTGATGGCCCGCTCTCCCGATTGCAGCATAGTTCAGATGAAAGGTAACAGATTCGGTGGAGTTACGTTGATTCATGGACGCACAGAATGTCTGGATTAGACGGAGTTGAGGAAGAGAAAGCAGTGAAGTTGGGCAGTGGCGATGTCCTCCTTTTACTGATTTGAGATCTGTCAGACATTTCCACCTGACCTAATTAAAGCACCCCTGGCCCGGCTGAGCAAGTGGCCATGAATTAAAGGACAATTCCACCATCTCCATTGGCCTTTCTACAGTCCCTGTGCCCAAGAACACTAAGGTAACCTGCCTAAATGACTACTGACCCGTAGCACTCATGTCTATAGTCATGAAATGCTTTGAAAGGCTGGTCATGGCTCACATCAACACCATTAACCCAGAAACCCAAGACCCACTCTAATTTGCATACCTCACCAACAGATCCACAGATGATGCAATCTCTATTGCACTCCACACTGCCTTTTTAAAACATTTATTTAACTTGGTAAGCTAGTTGAGAACAAGTTCTCATTTAACTGCAACCTGGCCAAGATAAAGCAGAGCAGTGAGACAGAAACAACAACACAGAGTTGCACATGGAATTAACACACCTGGACAAAAGGAACTCCTATGTGAGAATGCTATTCATTGACTACAGCTCAGCTTTCAACACCATAGTGATCACTAAGCTAAGGACCCTGGGACTAAACACCTCCCTCTGCAACTGAATCCTGGACTTGCTGACGGGCTGCCCCCAGGTGGTAAGGGTAGGCAACAACACATTCGCCACGCTGATCCTCAACACAGGGGCCCCTCAGGAATGCGTGCTCAGGCCCTTCCTGTACTCCCTGTTCATTCATAACTCCAACACCATCATTATGTGATGACACAAAGATGAGACAGCCTATAGGGAGGAGGTCAGAGACCTGACCGTGTGGTGCAAGGACAACAACCTCTCCCTCAACGTGATTTAAGACAAAGAAGATGTTCGTGGACTACAGGAAAAATAGGACAGAGCACACTCCCATTCTCATCGATAGGGCTGTAGTGGAGCAGGTTGAGAGCTTCAAGTTCCTTGGCGTCCACATCACCAACAAACTAACATGGTCCAAGCATACGAAGACAGTCATGAAGAGGGCACGAGAAAGCCTATTCCTCCTCAGGAAACTGAAAAGATTTGGCATGGGTCCTCAATCCTCAAAAGGTTTTACAGCTGCACCATCGAGAGCATCACTGATCGGTACGGCAAAGTTCGACCTCTGACCGCAAGGCACTACAGAGGGTAGTGCGAGCAGCCCAGTACATCACCGGGGCCAAGCTTCCTGCCTACCAGGACATATATACCAGGCGGTGTCAGAGGAAGGCCCTAAAAATTGTCATAGACTCCAGCCACCGTAGTCATAGACTGTTCTCTCTGCTACCACACAGCAAGCGGTACCGGAGCACCAAGTCTACTTCCAAGAGGCTTCTAAACAACTTTTATCCCCAAGACATAAGACTCCTGAACAGCTAATCAAATGGCAACACAGACTATTTCCCCCCACCCTCTTTTACACTGCTGCTACTCTTTATTATCTTTGCATAGTCACTTTAATAACTCTACCTTCATGTACATGTTACTCAATTACCTTGACACCGGTGCCCCCGCACATTGGCACATTGACTCTCCACTCTCTCTGTTGGAATATATGCTGTCATTGTAGTGCTGTAGACATTCCATAGGGGGCGCTGCTGTCACACAATTGGATATAATCATCAGTGCGTCTCTCAGTATTGAAAAAACATCTTACCCTGTATCAGTGGTTAGGTGCATTATCTACCTACTCCAAGCCTATAAGACCGTAACACATCATCACAGGGAATGATCAAGGCAAAATATAACTTTTTTTGTTTTTTTATTTCACCTTTATTTAACTAGGCAAGTCAGTTAAAAACGAATTCTTATTTACAATGACATCCTGACTCAGACGACGCTGGGCCAATTGTGTGCCGCTCTACGGGACTCCCAATCACGGCCGGTTGTGATACAGCCTGGAATCGAACCAGGGTCTGCAGTGACTCCTCTAGCACTGAGATGCGGTGCCTTAGAGTGCTGCGCCACTTGTGTTCAGAGACCCTCAATAAATCCGACCTCTAGTAACAGCACTCAACCTATTTGTTTTCTCTCGTAGGATAAGGACAAAGATCGTTGACCCCTACAATAAGATTGTAACTAGGACTGCCCAGCTCGCCAGATTGCAGGTATCCATCCATCTCCTTGTGATTTGAGAGGCATAATACTATCTGTTGTGTTGATGGTGTTGTTGTATTATTATATGGTCTGGGACTGAGGCTCAATAGCAGGGGGAAGATTGCCTCTCTAGTGTTCATTATTATCAGCACTCTGACAGCATCTCTACTTCTGCACTGGACTTGATTTCCATGTTTATTGGAAAGACATCTGAGGTAGAGAAATGGACCCACAGCATTTTCTTGGGTTTTTATTGTCTCTCTGCCCATTTTCAAGATGGGTACTTCAAGTTAGGTGCTGTACACATTGTCAAGGTCGCCTAATGTCTCCTGGACAGTTTCCAGGATCCTCCTGTTTTAAATTGTAAAGATGACAATAACCCAGAGTCATATAGAGGTCTATATACCTGTATATGGCTCTAGGATGTCCTCTTCTGCCCTGTCAATACAATGTAACTATAGAAGGTGTCGGTGTCTCATGCCGTACTGATATGAGTGCTCTGTACTCAATGGTTTACAACAAAGATTCTGTGTGTTTTTATTGACCGTTAAACAACACAAATATTATATGACCCCTTTTACTCTTGTTGCACATGCCTGCCATTATGGAATTACTCCTCACCACTTTGGAGAAAGGCATATTTATAAAGGTGATTTATGGAACTGTGTAACGATCGTCTGTGGAAGAAGGTGTGGACCAAAGCGCAGCACGTGTTCATGTTTTTTTTGTTGACTGAACACGAAAACACAAAACAACAACGTGAATAAACAAAACAGTAAGATGCAGAAAGCACTAAACAGAAAATAACTACCCACAAGACACAGGTGGGAAAAGGCTACCTAAATATGGTTCTCGATCAGAGACAACGATAGACAGTTGCCTCTGATTGAGAACCACACCGAGCCAAACACACAGAAATAGAAAACATAGAATGCCCACCCCAACTCACGCCCTGACCAAACCAAAATAGAGACATAAAAAGGATCGCTAAGGTCAGGGCGTGACAGTACCCCCCTCCAAAGGTGCGGACTCCGGCTGCAAAACCTAAGGGGAGGGTCTGGGTGGGCATCTGTCCGCGGTGGCGGCTCTGGTGCAGGACGTGAACCCCGCTCCACCTTAGGCTTGGCCCACTTAGGTGGCGCCTCTGGAGCGGGGACCCTCGCCGCCGACCCCAGACAGGGGACCATCGCAGCGGGCCCCGGACAGGAGGGCGACTCTGGCAGCTCCGGACAGGAGGGCGACTCTGGCAGCTCCGGACAGGAGGGCGACTCTGGCAGCTCCGGACAGGAGGGCGACTCTGGCAGCTCCGGACAGGAGGGCGACTCTGGCAGCTCCGGACAGGAGGGCGACTCTGGCAGCTCCGGACAGGAGGGCCTGGCAGCTCCGGACAGGAGGGCGACTCTGGCAGCTCCGGACAGGAGGGCGACTCTGGCAGCTCCGGACAGGAGGGCGACTCTGGCAGCTCCGGACAGCCTGGTGCGTGGGGCCACGGGGCCTACCAGGCTTGGGAGACCTACAGGAGGCCTGGTGCGTGGAGGAGGCACCGGATGAACCGGGCTGTGGGGGAGCTCTGGTGCGCAGCCTTGGCACCACTCTTCCAGGCTGAATGCCCACTTTAGCCTGGCCCCTCCAGAGTGCAGGCACAGGTCGAACCGGGCTGTGGGGGAGCACTGGAGATCTGGTGCTTACCACTCGCACCTCTCCCTTAGGCTCAATGCTCACTTTCGCTCGGCACGGTCGGAGCGCAGGCTTAGGGCAAACTGAGCCCTCCCAGCGTCCCGGAGACACAGTACGCAGAGCCGGCGCAGAATACCCTGGGCCAAAACAGCGCACCGGAGACCAAACGCGCTGAGCTGGCAAATTTCGCCCTGGCTAGATGTCCACTCTCGCATGGCACTTGCGAGGGGCTGTCATGTAGCGCTCCGGGCTATGAGCGCGCACTGGAGAGACTGTGCACTTCACCGCATAACACGGTGCCTGACCAGTACCACGCTGCTTCCGGTAAGCACGGGGAGTTGGCTCAGGTCTATTGCCTGACTCCGCCAATCTCCCCGTGTGCCCCCCCCCCCAAAAAATGTTTGGGGCTGCCTCTCATGCCTGCTGTGCTGCCTTGCCTCATATCGCTGCCGCTCAGCTTTAGCTGCCTCCAGTTCTTCTTTAGGGAGCGGCGATATTCCCCAGCCTGTCTCCAGGGTCCCTGTCCTTCCAATATCTCCTCCCAAGTCCAGGAGTCTTGAACCCTCTGCTCCCTGTTACCATGCTGCTTGGTCCGTTTGTGGTGGGTAGTTCTGTAATGATCGTCTGTGGAAGAAGGTGTGGACCAAAGCGCAGCGTGGTACGTGTTCATGATTTTTATTTGACTGAACACTAAAACAACAACGTGAATAAATGAAACCGAAACAGTCCTGTAAGGTGCAGAAAACACTAAACAGAAAATAACTACCCACAAGACACAGGTGGGAAAAGGCTCCCTAAGTATGGTTCTCAATCAGAGACAACGATAGACAGCTGCCTCTGATTGAGAACCACACCCGGCCAAACACACAGAAATAGAAAACATAGAATACCCACCCCAACTCACGCCCTGACCAAACCAAAATAGAGACATTAAAAGGATCTCTAAGGTCAGGGCGTGACAAACTGCTTTTGGAGGCTGAGCATTCTTCATACCAGGACTCCTATCTGTTATGTAAAATGCATCTCTTTTTCTTGGTAAGTCCTCCACTAAATAATACATATAGGCCACATTAAAGGTTTACAAACAATATTATCTCAACCTTTCAAACAGCATTACTTTGATCCTGTTCTCAGATAGCGTCTGCAATCTTAACCCATGACATCACCGTTGTGGTTTTTAATCCACTACGCTATCAGTGGCCCCCCGTTTAGAAGAAATCAATAAAAAGCAATCGGGTGTTTTAAAAGGTTGAATTTCTACCCCTGTTAAAATAAGACTTCTTCTTGTGAGCAAACTGAGCCTGTCCTGTCTGAGGCTGGGTAGCCACATCTCGATAGAGCGAAATAGACACTGTAGGTTTACAGGCTCTGTCCACACATGCACACTGCCTACACACTGCAGCTCCGTCGTCTGTGGAGTTTTTAAAAATGGATGGAATTTGGCTTCAGTCCAAAAGGTTACTGTGATTCTAACTGGCTCCTTCCTCTCCCATGGCTCTGGCTCTGTGTTAGCTCTGTCTGTCTACTGATGCTCCCTCTCTCAGCTTTGTCATCGTGTGTGTGTGTGTGTGTGGAGTGTTATCATTGTTCTGCACCACAGACATGTATCCTGCAGAGAAGATACTAGTAGCAGGCAGGCATGCCAGGCTGGTAAGGTCTTAGGATGAACACGGGCCTGGTTTGTGATTTCTGAATAGAATAGTTGCAAAGTTTTATATTATTTTCGATAGACCGACAGACCGTGGTGCTGTGGGACTCCTCTTTTTCCACTTTTAACTCCCAGGGACTGTCATGTCCTTGGTTTTAGCCACTTAACTAACATTGATAGAGACATCGCTTCTCCCTTTGTTCTTCAGTCTTCCTGCTCTTTCACTCAATCCCAACCCCCGTTCTTTGTGTAAACAGCTGTCATATCTGTTCCGTCCGCCAGGGACGTTTTCCTTTATAACATAATTTGTAATGAATGTATGATTCATTCTGTCTATATGTAATTCTGTGCGATTAGTTAGGTATTTAGTAAATAAATAATTAAACCCAATTTTGTATTGCTGATTCAACTTGTTAGCCAGTGTTCGTGAAGATAACCAAGAATTTACAACTTTCAGATGAGACTGAATTAAGGTGACGATTAATATTGACTGCTATTGATGTAAAATATTACTAGGTCTTTAAGAGTTTATTCGGAAGATAACAGATCTATAAATATTCTTAAGTGGTGCCCCGACTTTCTAGTTAATTACAGTTACATGATTAGCTCAATCAGATAATATTAATTACAGAGAAAGGATTTTATAGAACAGCATGTCATATCACTTAATCCGGCATAGCCAAAGACACGACAACACAAATATTAATTTTCACAGTCTGCTGCCTCCAGTTTGTATGATGGCAATTTGCATGTACTCCAGAATTGGGGCGGCAGGGTAGCCTAGTGTTTAGAGCGTTGGACTAGTAACCGAAAGGTTGCAAGTTCATATCCCTGAGCTGACAAAGTACAAATCTGCCGTTCTGCCCCTGAACAGGCAGTTAACCCACTGTTCCTAGGCCGTCATTGAAATGAAGAATTTGTTCTTAACTGACTTGCCTAGTTAAATAAAGGTAAAATCAAATAAAATGTTATGAAGAGTAATCAGATGAATTGCAATTATTTGCAAAGTCCCTCTTTACCATGCAAAATAACTGAATCCCCCAAAAACATTTCCACTGCATTTCAGCCCTGCCACAAAAGGACCAGCTGACATCATGTCAGTGATTCTCTCGTTAACACAGGTGTGAGTGTTGATGAGGACAAGGCTGGAGATCACTCTGTCATGCTGATTGAGTTCGAATAACAGACTGGAAGCTTCAAAAGGAGGGTGGTGCTTGGAATCATTGTTCTTCCTCTGTCAATCATGGTTACCTGCAAGGAAACATGTGCCGTCATCATTGCTTTGCACAAAAAGGGCTTCACAGGCAAGGATATTGCTGCCAGTAAGATTGCACCTAAATCAACCATTTATCGGATCATCAAGAACTTCAAGGAGAGCTGTTCAATTGTTGTGAAGAAGGCATCAGGGCGCCCAAGAAAGTCCAGCAAGCGCAAGTTGATTCAGCTGCGGGATCGGGGCACCACCAGTACAGTACCAGTACATAGCTTGCTCAGGAATGGCAGCAGGCAGGTGTGAGTGCATCTGCACGTACAGTGAGGTGAAGACTTTTGGAGGATAGCCTGGTGTCAAGAAGGGCAGCAAAGAAGCCACTTCTCTCCATGAATAACATCAGGGACAGACTGATATTCTGTAAAAGGTACAGAGATTGGACTGCTGAGGACTGGGTTAACATAATTTTCTCTGATGAATCCCCTTTCCGATTGTTTTGGGCATCTGGAAAAAAAGCTTGTACGGAGAAGACAAGTTGAGCGCTACCATCAGTCCTGTGTCATGCCAACAGTAAAGCATCCTGAGACTATTCATGTGTGGGGTTATTTCTCAGCCAAGGGAGTGGACTCACTCACAATTTTGCCTAAGAACACAGCCATGAATAAAGAATGGTACCAACACATCCTCCGAGAGCAACTTCTCCCAACCATCCAGGAACAGTTTGGTGACGAACAATGCCTTTTCTAGCATGATGGAGCACCTTGCCATAAGGCAAAAGTGATAACTAAGTGGCTCGGGGAACAAAACATTGATATTTTGGGTCCATGGCCAAGAAGCTCACCAGACCTTAATCCCATTGAGAACTTGTGGTCAATCCTCAAGAGACGGGTGGACAAACAAACTGACAAAATTATCTAAAGACACTGAAGCAGCAAACTTTGTGGAAATTAATATTTCTGTCATTTTCAAAACTTTTGGCCATGACTGTATATACTGTACTCTATACCATCTACTGCATCTTGCCTATGCCTTTTGGCCATTGCTCATCCATATATTTATATGTACATATACATTATTCATTCCTTTACACTTGTGTGTAAAAGGTAGTTGTTGTGAAATTGTTAGATTACTTGTTAGATATTACCGCATGGTCGGAACTAGAAGCACAAGCATTTCGCTACACTCGCATTAACATCTGCTAACCATGTGTATGTGACCAACACAATTTGATTTGATTTTAAGGTATGTGTTTGTATTCTGTCTGTCTGTCTGTGTATGTTTCTATCTGTGTGTGTGTGTGTGTTTCTGTCTGTCTGGGTCTGAAGGAGACCGGTAATGATCAGACTATAAATCCAGGGGGAATAGGAGAGTGCTTTGTTTATATTTTAGTCTAGTGTTCGCTCACAAAATGGCAGCTTCTCGGCCACGCACAGATAAAGCATTCAGACATTCACAGAGGCTCAGGGGACAGACCTCTAGGTCTCAGCTGCATCGTTTACTTAGCCCAAACACACTGCTGACCTCTCTGTGTCCTTCAGCCCCAGACACAGCTCCACAATGCTGCTAGACACACGGTTATTATTACCACTATTACTATGCCCATGGTTGGCGTCATTGTTTATTTATAGGCTACAATAGGAAAATAAATACTTGGAAATGTCAACAGTGATTTGATTAGAGATCATTTCCAATGAGTGATCTTCAATCAATTATGCCAAAAAAGAGGATCAGGATTAGATTTGACGTTCACTCACATCTTGTCAAAAATATTCAGAAAGACTGGTTCACATGGGATTCTATATTGTTTGGTTATATTTTTTCCTATTTTTCCCAGGTGGCGTGTGACCTGCTGCGAAGGATCATCAGAAACCTGTACCTGTCCAAGCGTCTGCAGGGCCAGCTCCAGGGGGGAAGCAGGGACATTACCAAGGCTGCCCAGAGCCTCAACGAACTGGGTGAGTGACCGTTGCCTGTTCACCTCTGATACACTGCACTGTACTACTGACAGGGCTGCTCCAAGCCTCAACGAACTGGGTACTGTAATACTGACATGGTTAACTCACTGCATTTGGGCCTACTGTAAAGAGAGTGTAGATCAGGGATAGGCATCGCTGTTTTTGATTTAACCGACCTGGAATGCCAGGTGTGTTGAATTTAGGCAATCATTGAACTGATCAATTCGCTTAGTTGATCAGGTGTAGTTGGAACAAAAATCCTGCAGTACCTGTGGCACTCCAGGGACAGGGTTGTCTTCCCCCTGGTGTAGATGGTGATGAGATCACCAAGGGTGCCCAGATCAGCCTCAGCAAACTGGGTGAGTGACCCTGCTCATTCACTCTAATACTATTGACACTAAAGTGAAACTCCACTCATTTATGCCTACTGTAGAAGGTGTAGGTGGTGCTGAGATCACCAAAGCTACTCGGAGCCTCAAAGAGCTGGGTGAGTGACTTGTAGAAGAATGTTTGTACTGTAGGTTGAAGGTGCTCTTTGGTGAAAGGTAATCAAAGAAACACGGAGTGCTCTTCATATAATTACTTTTTTGGGGCAAGATTTTGTTATATTGAACGTGCTGTTGATAATAAAGGCATTTTAATTATATGAAGAGTGCCTTTGTCCTCCGTGTTCTTTTAAGAGCATTCTGATTTGACACTGGGACACTGCTTATGTCTCACTATAGCCTCTACTTGGTAAATGCTGACGTACTCTTCACTGATTGGGGTAGTCACTTGAAGGTCACTGTTTTTTAATTTTTGTACATTTTATTTAACCTTTATTTAACTAGGCAAGTCGGTTAAGAACAAATTCTTATTTACAATGACGGCCTACCCCGGACGCAATTGTGCGCCGCCCTGTGGGACTCCCAATCACGGACAGATGTGATGCAGCCTGGATTCGAACCAGGGACTGCAGTGATGCCTCTTGCACTGAGATGCAGTGCCTTAGACCGCTGCGCCACTCGGGAGCCATGTAAGGCTCCCAAGTATGTATGGTTACTCAGGCTGGATTTGGCTTCAATCAAACCTATGATTGACAGACAGACAGACAGACCCCATGTTCAAAGAAACCCAATTTTCCTTGATTGTATAAAGAAACAGCACCTTTTTAACTACTAATAGTTTGATAAATAACTTTACTGCAGGAAGTAGATCCCAAACTCATTATTCATTTCTGCTGCACAGGAACAAGATGATATCCCACAGTGCGGATGTCCTGGTATTTACTTTAAGGTGTTTTTGGAGTGCAGTGTTGGCTAAGCAATGCACAGGGCTTGATTAATACCTGACCTATAGGCCAGGCTATATTCTGTAAATATATGTAAATATATTACCCTTCTCTCTTTATCTGTGACAACAAGATAGCTGTGTTTTCTCCGCAAATGGATTTTAAAATGTTATACAATCGGAAACGTTTTTTCTTCTCCTGGAGTCTTTTTCCCCTGGAAAGGGGAGAGAGTCTCGCTGGACACCACAGCAGGCCCCAGCGAAACAGTCACAGGGGCAGGCAGACACTTTCTTTACAGGAATCATGAGGATAATGCACTTTACTGTTTGACCAAATCCTGGTTTTAGCATCCTAAAGAAATAGGGTGTTTTTGAGTGACCATGTAGAATGTGCAGCTCGCACCAATGCGACCACCTAAAACAAATCTTACTCGCACAGCCAACTGAAAGAGCTCCCGAGCCAACTTTGACTCCCGAGTGGCGCAGAGGTCTAAGGCACTGCATCTCAGTGCTTGAGGCGTCACTACAGACACTCTTGACACCCTCGAATCTAGGCTGTATCACAACCCGGCCGTGATTGGGAGTCCCATAGGGCGGCGCACAATTGGCCCAGCGTCGTCCGGGTTTGGCCGGTGTAAGCCGTCATTACCCAATTCATAGACGCTAACTACTTTAGCGTCTATTGACGATAGTAACTTCTGACCGGAGGAGTTTTGTTAAGAGCCCCAATGCTTACTCTAAACATTCAATATACACTGTTCAAAAAAATAAAGTGAACACTAAAATAACACATCCTAGATCTGAATGAATGAAATATTCTTATTAAATACTTTTTTCTTTACATAGTTGAATGTGCTGACAACAAAATCACACAAAAATTATCAATGGAAATCAAATTTATCAACCCATGGACAGTCTGTGTGCAACGTGGCGTTGGTGGATAGAGCGAGACAATGTCCCAGATGTGCTCAATTGGATTCAGGTCTGGGGAACGGGCGGGCCAGTCCATAGCATCAATGCCTTCCTCTTGCAGGAACTGCTGACACACTCCAGCCATATGAGGTCTTGCATTATGAGGAACCCAGTGCCAACCGCACCAGCATATGGTCTCACAAGGGGTCTGAGGATCTCATCTCGGTACCTAATTGCAGTCAGGCTACCTCTGGCGAGTACATGGAGGGCTGTGCGGCCCCCCAAAGAAATGCCACCCCACACCATGACTGACTTACCGCCAAACCGGTCATGCTGGAGGATGTTGCAGGCAGCAGAACGTTCTCCACGGCGTCTCCAGACTCTGTCACATGTGCTCAGTGTGAACCTGCTTTCATCTGTGAAGAGCACAGGGCGCCAGTGGCGAATTTGCCAATCTTGGTGTTCTCTGGCAAATGCCAAACGTCCTGCACGGTGTTGGGCTGTAAGCCCAACCCCCACCTGTGGACGTCGGGCCCTCATACCACCCTCATGGAGTCTGTCTCCTGGTAGCACCTCCATGCTCTGGACACTACGCTGACAGACACAGCAAACCTTCTTGCCACAGCTCGCATTGATGTGCCATCCTGGATGAGCTGCACTACCTGAGCCACTTGTGTGGGTTGTAGACTCCGTCTCATGCTACCACTAGAGTGAAAGCACCGCCAGCATTCAAAAGTGACCAAAACATCAGCCAGGAAGCATAGGAACTGAGAAGTGGTCTGTGGTCACCACCTGCAGAACCACTCCTTTATTGGGGGTGTCTTGCTAATTGCCTATAATTTCCACATGTTGTCTATTCCATTTGCACAACAGCATGTGAAATGTATTGTCAATCAGTGTTGCTTCCTAAGTGGACAGTTTGATTTCACAGAAGTGTGATTGACTTGGAGTTACATTGTGTTGTTTAAGTGTTCCCTTTATTTTTTTGAGCAGTGTACATCACTTGTGGTACTGTTTTGGAAACACAAGGAACGCATGTTTCATATCAACAAGAAGTCATTTTCAAAAAACAAAAGGCAAATTAATACACACCTTTTTTTTATAGGGTTTAGGGTTAGTGTTTCCACACGGCCATATCTCCATGTTACAGCGCTTGTTCACGGAAGACAGCTAATTAGCACAGGTGGCGGTCTGTCTAGCATGCTCTGAACACCTGTGTGTAAGCTAACTGGGGAGGAGGTGTAGTTTGTCAACTGGAGGGCCACAGTGTATGGATCTCTGCAAAACTGCTTCAGGAAGTATCTTTTTTTCATTTGAAAGATTCTTTCTCGCTGACATGAAAGATAAGGGGCATATTAGCATATCTTTCGAAAACCGTTGCGAAAGCGATGGTTGAAGTTTCGTAAACGTTAATTCACGTTGTCGGAATTGTAGTTTACACGGAGCCAAATGTAGACGAATGTAATGGCTGAAAACCCTACATACTGAGAAGAAGGGTTTTCAAGAGCTTGGGGTTGATGTGCTTGTGCTCAATACTTTACATTTAGCTAGTTAGCTATAAAGTCATTCAGGGATACAATTTACCATTCAGTGTATGGATAAGGGATTGTGTATGGTAGGATCACCAGGCCATGGTATAGTCTCTGTATAGATTGCTATTGATTTTGGTATGAAATTAACCACAAAATAAGATCTTGTTTATTAAAATTGCGCAGTGTGATTATCTCTGTACGTCTCCCAAATGGCACCCTATTCCCTATGTAGTGCGCTACCTTTGACCAGGTCCCTATTGGAACCCAGTGAGAGCCCTATGGGCCCTGGTCAAATCTAGTGCACTACATAGGGAATAGGGTGTCATTTGGAACGCATATTCAGTTATCACTGATTGTACCAGACGCAAGCCAAGTAGGCTAACAGAACAATGATGCGTTCTGTCCCGGTTTTCTACACTCTGTGCTGGTGACTCAACACTGAATCTAGTACTCTGTCTGCCAAGTGCAGAGCAAAGCACTATGCAAATGTGTTTATATGCTGTGGTTGGAGGGACATTTAACATTAACAGTAGTCTTCATTATACTGCAGTACCTTGACAGGGATTCCAGTGAATTTCTCAGAAAGCGTCTAATTGCATTGAACCAATGCAGGGAAAGAGAGGTGGTAGAGAAAATCAATGTCCCTTTCAGAAATCACATTGTAAATATTTATTAGTTCTACTCCTGTTTCTCCATGCATGTGGCTTTTATAAGAGCTAGTACACACACACACACACACACACACCAGCCAAATGACCCCTCTCTCTGTAATAACTGTTTAAATAGCAAAGAAATATATATATATATATTATGCCCATTTTCACCTCTCCTCCGCTCCTGACTGCATGTGCTGCCAGAATGAATGAATAGAACAGGCGTCCCCATTGAAATCAATAATGGCAGAATAGGTGGATTGGCGGCCCACATGATCCCATGTGGCTCAGTTGATAGAGAATGGCACTTGAAACGCCAGGATTGTGAGTTTGATTACAACGGGGGACCAAAAATGTGTGGAAAAGTGTGAAAACGTATGTACTCACTCTGGATAAGAGTGTCTGCTAATCGGCAGCAGCAAAAATACCACAACATTGCGAGTGTACACTTAGGAGCGAAGCAGGAAGCAAAAGCAAGAGCGTACCTATCAATATGTGCTGTGATTTGTTGATTCAACTCAACTGACATTACAAAATATACATTCCATTGTATGAACCAGTTAACATCATTTGCATTAGCATGCTACGTTACCATGGAAATGATTGCATCACAATACCAGGCTACCATTGCGAGTGTACCCATGAGTTTACCAGTCAAGTCGCCAGGGTTAGAAGGGTTTCAGGACCAATCCTGTCCAATCTGGTTACAACTATACAATTGTTTTTAAGGGTGAGAGGTGGCGGTAGGCTACTTTTAGGCCTACCTGTTGAACTAGCCAATGATCTACTGTACAATGAGACTGGCAAAGCACAATGACTGGCCACCTCGACACAGACTGCTGCCTGAATGGGAGCCGGAAGCCGGTTGAGTCACTGTTCTCTTGTTGGCATCATGCTGTCTCTCCTCCTCCTCTCCCTCTTTCTTGACTCAAGACACCTCCCTTTCCCTGTTTTGTTTTTAGCAAGCTTTTCAACGGAGCCAGAAATCAATCTCCAGCCAGTCATTTTCCGCCCCGGCCGTTCGGTCTTCAGTCCACTCTCAGCCCCCTTTCTTCTACTGCCAGGACATCATAATCGGCCTGAGTTACAGGCCTGATACTGCTGCCGGCCTAATACAATCACACAGTACAGCACAGCACAGCCTAATGTGATTTGGAGTGCTTTCTTCTGTCAGCCTGTAGCACTGGGCAGGTAGTAGAGACGGAGGGAGAGCGTGAATAGGAGGAGACGAAGAGGGAGAGGAGGTCAGATGGGGGATGGGTGGTGGTGGAGAAAGAACAAGAGTGAGTAAAAAAGGGATGGATGCAGGGATGGATGCAGGGATGGAGGTGACTGGGGGGGGGGGGGGGGGTGAATGTAATAAAGTGATTGAAGTGGATGCAGTGGCGGGGTGGAGGGGACACACACACACACATACAGAGAGAGAGAGAGAGCAGCCTGCTGTTGTTGAGGACGGAATCAGAAGCTGCTATTCCCTTTATTTGCATTGATGTTGGACTGTGTAGCGTAGCCATCTATTGTAGGATTGGCTTTGGCTTGGATCAAACTTACTACAGTGTTCAATATCTGCTACGTGAATCTGCTACTTATTATGGAAAACAAACTATAAAACCAAAATATAAACGCAACATGCAACAATTTCAAATAGTTTACTGAGTTACAGTTCATATAAGGAACGAGATCAGGCTGGTGTTTGTGGCCTGAGGAATGTTGTCCAAATCCCCTTCAATGGCTGTGCGACGTTGCGGAGTATTGTCAGGAACTGGAACACTCTGTCGTACACGTCGATCCAGAGCATCCCAAACCTGCTCATTGGGTGAGATGTCTGGTGAGTATGCAGGCCATGGAAGAACTGGGACATGTTCAGCTTCCAGGAATTGTGTACAGATCCTTTGACATGCCGCCGTGCATTATCATGCTGAAGCATTAGGTGATGGCGGTGGAGGAATGGACCTCAAGGTTTTTGTCACGGTATCTCTGTGCATTCAAATTGCCATCCATAAAATGCAATTGTGTTTGTTGTCCGTAGCTTATGCCTGCACATACTATAACCCCACCGTCACCATGGGGTACTCTGTTCTCACTACGTTGACATCAGCAAACTGCTGCCCACGCGACTACACGTGATCTGCTGTTGTGAGGTCGGTTGGACGTACTGCCAAATAATCTAAAGAGAAGTCGTAGGCGGTTTATGGTAGAGACATTAACATTAAATTCTCTGGCAACAGCTCTGGTTTTCCTGCAGTCAGCATGAAGGAATGAGACATCTGTCACATTGTGTTGTGTGACAAAACTGCACATTTTAGAATGGCCTTTTATTGTCCCAGCACAAGGTGCACGTGTGTAGAGATCATGCTGTTTAGTCAGCTTCTTGAAATGCCTCATCGTCAGTTGGATTGATTATCTTGGCAAAGGAGAAATGCTCACTAACAAGGATGTAAATGAATGTGTGCACAGAATTTGAGAAAGAAGCTTTTTGTACGTGTTTAACATTTCGGGGATCTTTTTTTTCAGCTCATGAAACATGGGACCAACACTTTACATGTTGCGTTTATATTTTTGGTCATTTTATTTTCAATGAGCCTGCATGGGACTTTATTATCGAGCAATAACCCGGTGGTATTGCATTGTCTCGTTTGACTCAATATCTTTGACTTATTTTAATCCACCCGTGTCAATGTCGTCTTCCTCTCATATCTCGGCTTTATTGTTTTCCTCCACTTTTGGACCACAGCCCCTGTGTGTCAGTCAGAGCAGATGAAGTGTCAGTCACTGTGGTAACCGTCAGTCACAGCAGCCAGCCCTAGAGACCAGCTATAATGACACAATGGTCCTGAATGTCAGTCAGACAGCGGCTACTCCCATGGGAGAGGGGGGGAAGGAAGGAGGGATAAGAGAGAAGAGAGGGAAGATTGAAGAAAGAATGGGGATGGAAAGGCAATTCATTGTGTTCAATTTATTTGCAAAGTGTGAGTGGCAGTTGGCTAAGCCATTGAGAGGCCCAGCACCACACCACAACTCTCCTCAAATGAGCTAGACCCTTTTTGGTCATACACGACAAATGCACAACAACCTTTTACATAACAACCCTGGCACACAGAACACTCCAGAACACGCATGGCCTCAGGAATCAAAAGCCCTCCTCTTATCAGCCATGTGCGACCCTGGGCTGAGTGTTGGGTGAGAGGGAGAGGGAACAGAGGAGAGAGAGATACTGTATAGAGAGAGTGAGAGATGGAAAGAGAGAGCGGTGGCCTGGTGTGCAGTAAGTGAGCTAAGAAGCTGGGAAATGTTGTGGTCCAAGTACCAGAGGTGGATATTTCAGTCAGATAGGCCTACTCCGAGTACTTTTCCAGGTAGCACCCGAGATGACGTAAATGATTAAGATGATGTCACCAAACACCCTCGAAAGTATTCATGAGAAGTTAAACAAATTCTTCCAATCTTATCACTTAAGTTCCATTCGGCTCCGCAGCTGGTAATGCTGATAGGTCTGTATTTCCTGAAGAATGTTGGTGATTTTGACATCTCTGTCTCGGCTCATCTTTCTTCATATCATTCTAGAATCGAATTCTGCTCCTCTCCGGTCTGGTGACTCAGAGTTCTATGAGACTGAACGCTTAGACAGGCGAGATTACTCTGCTACTTCAGAGAGGATAGCGGTTCAATGTATCCTCCTCGGCACTCTACTCATGTAGACCGATAGCCGAGGCCTATATAAAGAATAGGCTTGATGTTTCCGACCAATGAAATGTAGCCTGGAATCTAACCTTTGTAAACCTGTGCGGTGTGCACATCCTCTATGTAGGCATAGAAAATCAGTCAAGTTGTGAATAATGTGGGACAGTGTTGGTTTGTCTATGCGTTACTCATCTACTTCATATAGACAAGTGGTTCTTGCCTTCATTTAGTAATGGCGCCTGAGGAGCGAGCCAACCTGTAATGAACAGTTAGATGGCTCTTCAATCAACTTCGCCAACCTGCCTTTAGTGCTGCTTGCTGGCAAACAGCCAACCAAGTACCCCAGCTTATTATTGTCTCTTAAAATGCACATGGAGACGGAGTGATTTTTTAGGAGACTCAGGGGGCCGTTCGATGAGGGTTCGAAAACGGAAAGCCTGGCTGCATTCCATACCCAAAGCATACAGCCACTCTATGATCTCTACAGAGTGGCTGTATGACGCTCCGCCAAACTGTTCCACACAGTTTATTTTTTGCACCCCGGTCTCTTCCTGACCTCACATGGTGCCTCGACTGATGTGGCACATGACCACACCCCACAAGTTGTCAACAGCCCCTCATCAAAAAATTATTTCTCAAAGGAAATGTATCCTGTTATCTCATTGGCCGAGAGATATGAGAGGGATGTTCATTTTTACACACACTTGCCCAATACAAACATTGCAAGGACATTGAATGGCAGAATGTGTTTAGCCGTGAATGCATTACAGTATATGAGGCAATATGAGTCATTCAATGGTATAATAAAGCCAAGTGTTTAACTTTCTCACATCCCCTCCCCTTCCTAGCTTCTATATGCCCTCTTTCAGCTGAATAGATTGCTAGGTATAGTGCATAGGTATTGTGTGACGGTGACAGCATCTCTCCGACACAGAAGAGGGAAAACCACCATGACCTTGCCGAGTCACGATGGTGGCGGGAAGGGAGAGTGATTGTGATGCGTCGCCTGCCACAGCCACCCGTTATTATCTAGCAAGCAGTCCTAGCCTTGGTAATCACAAGGCATCAAGCGTGGGAGAGAGGGGAGAGAGGCAAAGGCAAGTGTTGTGTCGAGTGTTTTGTATCAGTACCTCATAGCCCGTGACCAGACCCCTTCACAATCACCCCCCCCCCCCCACTTGCCCCATCCTTGCTAAGCGCTATGGCCCGCAGTAGGTCCGAGTCCTCCCTCACTCACTCACTCACTCACTCACTCAGTGTCCTCCAACTCCAACCAGAAAATACAGATTGATTTGCCAGTTGGCCTCAGTGTGATTATGAAAAGAAGCAGGCTCCAGTTTTGGCAGCCATGTTGTTCTCTTCACCCCGACCTGTGGCTAGATGGCTAGATAATAAGAGAAGCAACATAACAGCTGTGTAATGGCCGGTAGAGCAGCTGGAGTCACCTCAGGATGGTTAGGCTACAGGCGCTGATTATGTGTTGAAATCACAAGGTCACGTCTTAGTAATGCTGTGATTAGTTTTCAGATTGCAGACTCTCGCTGAGGTTGCAAAGTGCTGCTGGCCTCTTTCTATCCCCCCATCTTACACTAAATCACACATATAACAGGCACATGGAAAGACACTCTCAGAGGACAGGAAATGGGAAGTGGAATTTCACATGTAAGTATTTGTGGCTTTACACTGGCTAGATGTCCTCAGTGCCTAAGTCGACAAGTTTACGAAAGCGTAATAAAGTGCAGTATATGTGACAGAAGACCCTTTAACCAGAATACCCAGTAGAATCCCCTCTAAACTTTTTTCACGTTATTTATTATAAAAGGACAAATACTTAGGGCTTAACGGAAAGAGTCACCCATTTTAAATGTTCTATCATATTTGTCTATCTCTGAGCTGGGTTCTATCCAGGGGTCATTTCATGTTTTCCTGTTTATCTGAGCTATTAGCCATTCAAGCAAGCAGAAACACAGCTGGAATGATGCATTTTGCTCATAGCTCAGAGATGCACAAATTTCATATAATATTAAAAATGGGCGAATCTTTATGTGTTGTAAACATATATTTATTCTATACACTGTACATGACTATACACAATAATTATGTTACGTTTTATAACAACACCATGCAGTACGGTACTTAGTTTAAATTGTCCTTGACGCCACATCAACCTCTTACAATAAACATGATCCCCTTTAGGGTAACTATACAGGTAAAACACTTTCATTTACATTACTGCTTTGGATAAGTGGTTTCCCCTTTTTAAATGAGTTGGTTCCTGATAATGTTTTGTCACCTTGTATGAGTGTCCATTGCTTATTCCATTTTATTCTTATTTCACGTCCTCATAATCCACATTGTCTTATTCTACATCTTCTGAACAAAAGCTGTTCTATCTTGACCTTGGCTCAGACGCATGTCTACCAACTCCCTCGAGCCATGCAGATATTCAATGGCTTCTCAGAAATGGTCTTTATTCAACTTTCTCTGAAGATGGACATCCCATTATCCCACTCTGCCACCCCTGTTGACCTCTGTCGGCCTAACAAGTGCCTCCAAGCCGATCTTCACAATCTGCTTTTTTTTTTTTTAAATTTGTATTTTTATTTAACTAGGCAAGTCAGTTAAGAACAAATTCTTATTTTCAATGACGGCCTGGGAACAGTGGGTTAACTGCCTGTTCAGGGGCAGAACGACAGATTTGTACCTTGTCATCTCGGGGATTTGAACTTGCAACTTCCAGTTACTAGTCCAACGCTCTAACCACTAGGCTACCCTGCCGCCTTATCATGGTTGACAGACAATGTTGTTTTGTTCCAGGTCCTGGGAAGATAGACACTTCTGCCTGACCTCAGTCTCCTCGAAGGTGACTTTCTTGTTGTTCCTCTTGGGGTCGATCCAGGAGTTGTGAATGACCACGTTGTTGGGCATGGGCTCAGCCTCCACCACGGACACCACCCTCTTCTTCATCTTGCTCTTCAACACCTTCTGGAACTTTTGCCTGGTGAAGGCGTAGAGCAGTGGGTGAAAGATGGTCGTCCCGTAGGCCATGACCAGGAAACCCAACCGCAACTTGACCGTGAAGTCTGAGGGCCCTGCGCTGAGGATGACCGTGTTGAGGACTGTGATGGGCGTCCAGCAGAGCAGGAAGGTGGAGATGATGAGTAGGGACATCCTGAAGACGCGTTTCTGCCTCTCCCGCCGTTCCCGGTGGCGTTTAACAGCCCTGCGCAGAGCCATGAGGACAGAGACGGAGGTCCGCATGGACAGGACAGCAGGTGGGTTTCCGCCCCCTCTGACTGCCCCGCTGCCCTGGGACGCATCTGTAGATTCCACCTGCGTTGCGGTGGTCAAGGAGATGGTCTTCTTCTTGCGGGGCTTCTTCTTGGGCTGGTTGTGTTGGAAGCGGGTCCCGATGCGGATGTTCAGGGCCTGGAGTATCTTGTAGTAGGTCACCAGCATGACTACGGCTGTGAAGAAAAAGATGGGGATCTGAGCCAGGAGGTGGTAATACAGCCCCAGCTCTGTGTAGTACTCGTTAGTATGGACCACAGAGGCGACTGCAGTCTGGTTGACAGACTCCGAGCCAAAATCGCTGAAGAAGCCCACCTCCATGAAGGGGACCAGGAAACTGAAGAAGGACATAGCCCAAATCAAGCCCAGCAGAGCCACGGCGCGGCCCATGGTTAGCATGCGGTTGGCTGGACGCACTGAGATGTCGTAGCGGTCGACGGTGATGGCTAGCACGTTCGAGGCAGTGGCTACGCTAGCGAAGGAGACACAGGCCTCGTGGAAGCAGCAGACCAGCGCCGTATCAGCCTCTAGGGGGAGGAGTATTACCACGGCAGTCAGAGGGATGCAAGACACACAAACCTGGAACCAGAGAGATAAATAAGGATTAAGATTATCATTAGTTAAATGTGCCTCCTTCTACAGCAGATATAAGCCTGCTTCCTGAAGAATCTTGAGATTTGTCACAGAATAATTGCACTGCAATCATCTCATTCTAGACACTCACTGGAATTGTCCCTAAACATTGATTTAAGGTCAGTTTTGTGTTTTCCCTCACAATGGTTAAAGTTTGTATTTTCAATGTATTAACTGATCCGAGGTCTGTGCCTAATGGAAACATCAAAGACTGACACTCACTAGTACGTCTAGGACGTGCAGATTCATGGTGACGATGTTGGACACGGAGGTGATGAGGTTCTGCTTCATGCAGTAAAGGACCAGCACTGTCAGGTTGCTGCTTAGGCCCAGCACGATCTCTAGCAGCAGGAACCCTGTCAGCGACACCTGGAAATCCGGAGGGTAATAGCATTTTGTTTTACGATAATCATAGTATCACAATAATAGTATTGTAATAATTGCTTGTGTCGAGATATCAGTATGAAATTGGTTATCTGCTTTCATTGCGATATGCTTTAATCGTGATATCGGCTTTCATTGCGATATGCTTTAATCGTGCTATCTGCTTTCACGATAACTGACGTTGAACTACATTTACCCTCTTAATTAAAGTGGAAGTGGTATACATGTAAGCATGTACCTGGAAGCTGACGGGGTAGGGGGCGGCAGACTGGGTCATATCAAGGTCAGAGGGTTCCGAGGTGTCGAGGACAGTCACGTTGCTCATGGTGGCTTCTGAGATCAGCACAGGAGGGGTATGCATTATCCTAGAGAGACATGGTGACACACAGAGAGAGGAGGAGAGAAAGATCAGGCCAGAGACTGATTGCATTAACTTATGTATAGTGGGAGAGAAAGGTGTTGTGTTTCACCACAGAAGTGTATCGTATGCATGACTACTGACCGCCTCTCATCTATGTCTTACGTGTCTCATTGTCATTTCCTGATGAACTAGGTTATATGGGAGCATACAACAGTGTAGAAGAGGCTATTTCTATTCCTTTTAAATCTCATCTAGCTGATCTGTCTATCTATCTGTCTGGCTGTCTTTGTGACTTTGTCTGAGTGTATTTTTACCTCAATGGGATTCCATTTAGTGTGAAATGTGGCCAATGTGTGAACCTTTTCAAGTGTGGAAGTTTCAATCTCAAACTGATTTTGTGATGTCATCTTGATGGAATCTTTCAAAAGGTGGCAATTAAAAATCAAAAAGCCAATTTCCACAGTTTTCCGCTGTACTTTAAAAAAATGGTGTTCTGCCGTGTGTGATAATAAGATTTTCGCTTTGTGGAAAGAGTGAAAATGAGTACTCTCCCTTTATCCCTTCATTGCTGACACCTTTTATCTAGTGTTACGTTGTTAGCTGACTCGAACTAATAGTGCTTCACTTTAGTCAGTCGTGTCAGTGTTTTGTTGTTACGCTAGGCTTAGAGTTGTGTTTGTGGTTACTTTTGATCAATGTGTCCATGTTCTTTAGGTATTTCGCTTCATCCTTGCTTTGCTTTCATGTCTAGATATAACACAGTTTCCCGTGTGATCTGCCCAGAGGCTGGTCATGTCCAGAGAAACTATCCAGAAACCAGACAGTCCTTTTGTGGCTCAATAGGCATTTATATTGCAGACACACTGTACTCACCTCTCCCTCGTGTGCCGTCTCCCCTTCAAGAGTCCATGAACCAGCCGGAGCCGACTTGCTGAGGCCCCGACAGGAAATCACAAGAACCAACCATAGTTCTGTAGTAGTAATGCTTTTGTAGTAGTAGTAATACCAATGCAGTAAATCTCCACTTGGCGCACTTTTATTCCTGATGGTGCAGCCTTTTGTCTAAATAATGGGAGTGTTATGATGCAGATGAGTGCAGTCGGGGCCAACTGAAACTGCGTTTCTTTGGATCCTTCCTTTTCTATTTCCACGGATACAAACTCAGCTCCACCACGAGAGAAAGACCAGTCCACCTTCAAAACATTTCTCCATTTACTTTACCCAGAGGCTGTATACAACAGTGATGGATCACAGAGGACTGCCCTATACTCTCGTACATCCAATAAAAAAACACTGTATTCCGGTTTGGGGAAAGCGCTGAGGATTCATTAAACGCAGGAACACACGCACTTGTCGTCTGCGGTGGGCAGGGAGAGGATGTGCATCGTAGCATCCAGCCACGTGGTTTTACTAACTGAATGGTTTCTTTTAGGCAGCTGCTTGGCGTGCTTTTGTTATTTGATCTGTAGTCCTCCTCGGATCTTAACAGAGGCAGAGCAGTGCCTGGCTGATACTCAACTGTCCTCCCCTCTTCCTTCTGTACGTATTCCCTCCGACACCCTTCAGAAACACCCCTCCATCACCTTCCAGAGAGGAGAGTAAAGGTCAATGGCGTTTCCGTCTCCTCACACTTTGTAATTCCACTGGGGTGAGGCAGGATCACCTCAGTGCTGTGGCACCTTATTCAAAGTCAGACCAGGCTGGGAGGAAGGTCATTAGCTGCTTTTGAGAGAGAGAGGAGAATATATTACAACACTGGGCCATCAGCTATGTGGCATTTGGTGCGCGCTCTCTCTCTCTCTTTCTGTCACAGAGTAGGAGAGTGGGACAAATCAGGGGATGACATCATCCTTACGTTTATTTTTCCTCCCTCAATCGTCGTCCTGGAGAACAAAAAGATGGAGAGAGGAAGAGACGTAAATGAAAGGAGGATAATGAATGAGAAGAAAGTGTGTCATGATATTTCAGCCCCAAATGATCATTGTCCAGACAGTCTGAGCTGTATCAGTACGTTAAATCAACCCAGTGAAAGATCTGCCTGTCTGTTGTCATTGTGTGTTTTGTTAATAACCTCTAATCGGGTTTGTATTGAATTCATTCCCCCCCCTAGAAAAGGGGATGGAGAGAGATGGAGAGACACAGAGAAAGGTGATCTGACTCTTTTTGATTCCTAGTGGATGTCTTACTTATTATACCTTTGGCTATTCAAGGCCTGTCATGCGTTTGTGAGCCCTCAGCCTTTGAACTGGTTTTTTGTGCAGGCTCCCTCCCTCTGTCATCTCGCTCTCTCTCTTTCTTTCTCTCTTCATCTCTCTCTCTGTCTCCATCTTTTGCTGTCTGTCTGTGTGTGAACAGAAGCTTAAGAGGGCCAGAGACTAGCAGTGCTACTGGGAGAAGAGACAAGCTCGTATGTCACAGAGCATATGACAGTGTATGATCCGTATGACACAGAGCATATGACAGTGTATGATCCGTATGACACAGAGCATATGACAGTGTATGATCCGTATGACACAGAGCATATGACAGTGTATGATCCGTATGTCACAGAGCATATGACAGCGTATGACACAAAGCATGTAACTGCGTATGATCCATATGACACAGAGCATGTGACAGCGTATGATCCATATGACACAAAGCATGTAACTGCGTATGATCCATATGACACAAAGCATGTAACTGCGTATGATCCGTATGACACAGAGCATATGACAGTGTTTGATCCGTATGACACAGAGCATATGACAGCGTATGATCCGTTTGAAACAAAGCATGTAACTGCGTATGATCCGTTTGAAACAAAGCATATAACTGCGTATGATCCGTTTCATACAGAGCATATGACAGCATATGATCCGTATGACACAGAGCATATGACACAGAGCATATGACAGTGTATGATCCGTATGACACAGAGCATATGACAGTGTATGATCCGTATGTCACAGAGCATATGACAGCATATGATCCGTATGACACAGAGCATATGACAGTGTATGATCCGTATGACACAGAGCATATGACAGTGTATGATCCGTATGACACAGAGCATATGACAGCGTATGATCCGTATGACACAGAGCATATGACAGTGTATGATCCGTATGACACAGAGCATATGACAGCGTATGATCCGTATGACACAGAGCATATGACAGTGTATGATCCGTATGACACAGAGCATATGACAGTGTATGATCCGTATGACACAGAGCATATGGTTTTGTTTCTGTAATTTCACACAGTGGCACTGCACACAGAGGTTAAGCCACTGGCTTTCAGTTATTCACTTGCACGCATGACAGCTCACAGTGCACTCTGAGAAGGTGGGTGGGTGGGTGTGTGTGTGTGAGATGAATGGAAGGCTCAGGCTGTTATGAGAACGGTGTGTTTGCACAAAAGCCCCCGTGCTCCGCTCCACGCTAAGAGCAAGGCTTCAGAGACACCGCGCTCATAAGTGATGCTTAACATTATCAGTGTTGAGTAAGTGGGCAGGCAAGAGAAGGAGCAGAAATATAATCCCTTTGGATGAGACTGTGTGCTGTATTGGTCGAGTTATGTCTCTACTGTGTGACTGTAGGCTGACGGAGCAGACAGGCAGAGACTGTGCTAGAGCGCTATGGTTCTGTACATGCAGTGAGTGCACACGGCTGGTGGTTCTTTGTCTGTTGGTACAATACGAGTGAGAAGTTTGCAGGCTTTTTGCTCCAGTTGTTCTTTTGAACTCTGCTGATAGTGTGCACGTACTGTACATTATGGTGGCGTTTTGTGTTTTGACAACCGTTCCTCACGGTTCAGCAGAGGTAGAAAATGAGTGCTTTTGGCAAGAAGTCATTACTGTTGTCATTTTGAGTTTGTTTTTGAACGCATCTGAAATGCATTTATTTGCTTCAGTGTACACACTGACATTCATTATCAAGCGGGCTATTGTAACAGAGAATGGAGAAATCAGTGCAGTGATAGATGTTTACCTTGTCCTCTGAGGTAGTCGCGTGTGTGTGTCTCCGTCCTCTACCTCACAGCACTGTCAGCATAGATAACCGGGTGGAACACTCCCTCCCAGGTAGAGTGAAGGAGGACGAGAGAGCGAAAGAAAAGGACCTGAAGCCGCTGAGGCGGTTTCTGGCTGTGCGTGACAGGTAAGATGGTGTAGTTAAGTCCTCAGGGTGTGTAAGGATCCAGGCTGGAGTAGAGAGATCACTGTTCTGCTCTCTGGCTGTTCTGCGCTCTCCTCTCCTTCTCCCACTCTCACTCGCTCCGTCTCGGAGCACTAATAGCCCTTCCTACTCACCTCGCCCACCCTCCCTCCCTTCTCTGGCAGCGTCTCTCACACTTTCTATTTCTCTCTGTATCATCCTTTCGCGCTCAACATTTTCCCTCTCTCTCTCACCCTCTCCCTTCTCTCTCTCTATCAACCCCCTCTCTTTCCCTATTCTCTCTTCCCCTCTCTACATCTCCTCTTTCCTCTGATTGGTCTCATGTAACAGGTCCCTCATTTCATCCTTTCGTTAGCTTTGAGCAGTCTTTAGTTCAGTGTAGTATAGTGTCTAGTGTAGGGGTAGGCAAGTAGATTTAGCCTGGGGGCGATTTTTGTCGGAGCGGATGGTCGGGGGCCGGAACATTATTATTATAATAATATAATTATATTATTATGTACACTGCAATTATAATGTACACTGAAAATTGACCATAACTAAGCCCAAGAAATTGTATTTGAAAATAACAATTTAATTCCTTGATTACATTGAGACACGATCACGTCTCTTTTTTTTATTTGTGGGAATAATTTTAAGTTTCCTATATTAAAATCGTTTTTTGTTGAAATCTTGATGATTTTACAGTATATATTTTTTTACCCAAAAAATATTCAGTCGTGGGCCAGTTTTGGGAGGTCTGTAGGCCCACTGCTCTTGTGTGTCTGTAGCCTAAGTGGCACTAGCTCCAGACATGACACCTATCAAGCCTGTGTTGTTCAGTAATGGCTATTTTCTCCACGTAAGCTCTGGAACACAGTCATTAGGATTCACATTCCACAGATTGGCCCGGTTTCAGTACTGAAATTGGGATGTCAATGTCAGGCAGAGGATAATGATGTCATATTTTGGCAGGAAATGGAAACATTAAAGAGGAGCTGTCTCTGTCTCAACTCCGAGGCTTCAGAGCACATACTGTTTTCTTCAGAGGGTGTTTTCCGCTGGTGCCGGTGTCACTAGATTGAAGGAAGACATCTCGGAATTGTGCCAAAGGTCAATTTTTTTTTTTTTTTTCAAAATTATCTCTGTCGCTTTCTTTCTCCCCCTCCCCCTCTCTCTCATTCTTTGTGTCTTTCTCCCTCTCTTTGTCGCCATGCCAGTCTGTGTGTTTGCACTCTCTAGAAGACCGGGCTCGGCAACTGTGGCGATTGTAATGGTACTTGAACCCTAGGGGACTTTTGGCCAATCATCGGTTGTTATACACCTGTCTGATAGGACAGACATAATTACCCTCAATCCATTAGTCACACTAGCCTGGTTGCCAGATCCGACTGTTTTATCTAACTCTTTTGTTGATTTGAATGCCAAATGACACTGTGAATGACAATGGAGTTGGCTAATTTATGAAGAATATCTGGCAACATGACCAGGTTAGATTGGATGCAGCCTGTAGGGAATATACAGCTCTGGAAAAAATGTAAGAGACCACTGCAAAATGATCCATTTCTATGGTTGTACTATTTATAGGTATGTTTTTGGGTATAATTTACATTTTTGTTTTATTTATAAACTACTGACAACATTTCACCCTAATTAAAAATAAAAGTATTGTCATTTAGAACATTTATTTGCAGTAAATGACAACTGGTCAAAATAACAAAAGATGCAGTGTTGTCAGACCTCGAATAATGCAAAGAAAATAAGTTCATATTCATTTTTAAACAACACAACACTAATGTGTTAACTTAGGAAGAGTTCAGAAATCAATTGCGTCTTGGCATGCTCTCCACCAGTCTTCCACATTGATGTTGGGTGACTTTATGCCACTCCTGAGTGTAAAAATTCAAGCAGCTCAGCTTTGTTTCATGGCTTGTGACCATCCCATCTTCCTCTTGATCACATTCCAGAGGTTTTCAATGGGGTTCAGGTCTGGAGATTGGGCTGGCCATGACAGGGTCTTGATCTGGTGGTCCTCCATCCACACCTTGATTGAAGTGGCTGTGTGGCATGGAGCATTGTCCTGCTGGAAAAAAAATATTCCAGCCTTGCTGAAGCACCCCCAAGATCATCACCGATCCTCCACCAAATTTCACAGTGGGTGCGTGACACTGTGGCTTGTAGGCCTCTCCAGGTCTCACATCAGGCAGATTTGTCTTTGTGAAGGACGCCTGAATTAAGCCACGTACAAGGTTGTCCTGGAAGAAAACTTGCTTCCTTCTGCTCTGACAATGTTCCCTGACCCTGAGGATTGGTTTGTCCAGCAGGACAATGCTCCATGCCACAAGTTTTGTGGACTACTAATGACCATCAGCAGGATCACAGCGTGGAGAAGCCTAATTACCGTGACTAAACGGCCACGTGGAATTTGACTGCCATCATGATTCGTGACTACTGGTGTGGCGTTTAATACGGTCACAATAACAGCCCATGTCACATCTGGAGGAAACCTGGCATCATCCCTACGGTGAAGCATGGTGGTGGCAGCATCATGCTGCGGGGATGTTTTGAACAAAGCAAAGTACAGAGATATTCTTGATGAAAACCTGCTCCAGAGTGCTCAGGACCTCAGACAGGGGCGAAGGTTCACCTTGCAACAGGAAAACCACAACGCCAAGACAACACAGGAGTGGCTTTGGGACATGTCTCAATGTCCTTGAGTGGACCACCCAGAGCCCGGACTTGAACCCGGTCTAACATCTTTGGAGAGACCTGAAAATAGCTGTGCAGGAACGCTCCCCATCCATCCTGACAGAGCTTGAGAGGATGTGCAGAGAAGAATGGGAGAAACTCCCCAATAGCAGTGTGCCAAGCTTGTAGCATCCTACCCAAGAAGACTGCAAACATTGCAAACACACATAGGTTGCACGATATGTGCAGAAAATTTAATTGCAAATTTTTTTTTGCCAAATATTGCGTTGGCCATTTCACTTGCGATATAGATCAAAACACTTAGTCATCTGTTGGAATCATAGAAATTGAATGATTTATATTAAGAAACAAAGTGAAAAGCAGCATCGTTCTTGCTTTGTACAATCCGTTGACTGCATTTGACCTAACAGAACAGCATGCAAACGAACAAATGGAGGAAGCTATAAAAACAGATGTTAAATGAGTGTTCTGTCAATCACCGCATTCTTATCGGTAGACTCAACAGCCTTGGTTTCTCAAATGACTGCCTCGCCTGGTTCACCAACTACTTCTCAGATAGAGTTCAGTGTGTCAAATTGGAGGGCCTGTTGTCCGTACCTCTGGCAGTCTCTATGGGGGTGCCACAGGGTTCAATTATTGGGCCGAATCTTTTCTCATCAATTATTGTCGCTCTTGCTACTGGTGATTCTCTGATCCACCTCTACACAGACGACATCATTCTGTAAAGTTCTGGCCCTTCTTTGGATATTGTGTTAGCAAACCTCCAGAATAGCTTCAATGCCATACAACACTCATTCCATGGCCTCCAACTGCTCTTAAATGCAAGTAAAACTAAATGCATGCTCTTCAACCGATCGCTGCCCGCATCCGCCTGCCCATCTAGCATCACTGACTATCCTACCGATCCTTGACTTCAGCAATGTAATTTACAAAATAGCCTTCAACACTCTACTCAGCAAATTGGATGCAGTCTATCACTGCGACCTGTATGCTCTCGTTGGCTGGCCCTCACTTCATACTCGTTGCCAAACACACTGGCTCCAGGTCATCTATAAATCTTTGCTAGGTAAAGCCCTGCCTTAGCTCACTGGTCACTTTAGCAGCACCCACCCATAGCACGCGCTCCAGCAGGTATATTTCACTGGTCATCCCCAAAGCCAATTCCTCATTTGGCCGCCTTTCAAAAGGACCAATTATGATGTTTATGGGACATATTGGAGTGCCAATATTTTATTTATGTGTTTTGTGTAGCGACTGCAGTGTTGAAATATGCTACTCTCTTTGTTTACTGTTGTGCTATCATCAGATAGTAGCTTCTTATGCTTTCGCCGAAAAGCCTTTTTGGCCAAGTGGGATGCTTGCGTCCCCTATCCTAGAGAGGTTAGTAACCTCTCTGGGATATGTGGGAAGCTAGCGTCCCACCTGGCCAAAAGCCAGAGAAAATGCAGAGCGCCAAATTCAAATAAATTACTATAAAAATCAAACTTTCATGAAATCACACATGTAAGATAGCAAATTAAAGCTACACGTGTTGTGAATCCAGCCAACATGTCAGATTTCAAAAAGGCTTTTCGGTGAAAGCAAACGATGCTATTATCTGAGGATAGCACCATAGTAAACAAAGAGAGAAAACATATTTCTACCCTGCAGGCACGACACAAAACGCAGAAATGAAAATATAAATAATGCCTTACCTTTGACAGGCTTCTTCTGTTGGCACTCCAATATGTCCCATAAATATCACAAATGGTCCTTTTGTTCGATTAATTCCGTTGATATATATCCAAAATGTCAATTTATTTGGCGCTTTTGATCCTGAAAAACACATGTTCCAAGTTGCGCAACGTGACTACAAAATATCTCAAAAGTTACCTGTAACTGTAATGCCAAAACATTTCAAACTACTTTTGTAATACAACTTTAGGAATTTTTTAAAGTAAATAATCAATCAAATTGAAGACAGGATGATCTGTGTTCAATACAGGAAGAAAACAAACTGACGCTACCTTTCTGGTCACACGCCTCTATCTAACAGTACACTTGAAGTGACCCTCATTTTGAACAGGGCTACTTCTTCATTACACCAAGGAAAAACCTCAACCAATTTCTAAAGACTGGTGATATCCAGTGGAAGCGGTAGGAACTGCAAGAAGGTCCCTTAGAAATCTGGATTCACAATGAAAATCCATTGAAAAGAGAGTGTGTTTAATGAATGAAGAGGTCCAGTGGAAGTTATACCTACTCTTCAGCACTTCCTGTGAGGTATAATTATATACTAGGGCTTGGGTCTTGTGTACGTTAAGCACATATCCTGAATATGTTCCAAATGTTTGTAAAACATCTATCAATCTAGGTACACTTGAGCCTGGGTCTTTAAGGAGTAACAACATCATCAGCATACATGCATATCTTATGTTCACTACCTCTTATTGTTATTCCCTCTAAAGATGTCCTGTCTTATTGCCTGTGCTAATGGCTCGATGTACAAGAAGAGCGTGGGTGAAAGATTACAGCCTTGTCTTGCCCCTCGCTCTAATTTTATAGTTTGTGACAAATGTCCATTTATCTTTACTCTAGCGGTCGGACATGAATACAGTGTTTTGATGCACTGTATCACTTCTTGTTGAAACCAAATCTTTCTATACCTTGGAATAGATAATCCCATCCCACTGAATTTAAATGCCTTTTCTGCATCTAGACTGATTAATGTAGCACTTGTATAGCACTTCATTTGGCTGTTATTGATGCATATAGTTTATAATCCGTTTTAAGAATTGCAATAGGTCTATAGGAACTGCATTCCTTCTTATCTTTACACTCCTTTGGGATTACAGATATGATAGCTTCTCTCCACGATGGTGGTAGACCCCCCCCCCCCGCAGAGTCCAGTTAAAACAGGCCTGAAGTAGAGGTGTTAGTTGTTCATTGAAGGCTTTGAACCATTCTGAAGGGAAGCCATCAGTGCCTGGAGATTTCTTTGCTTTTAGATGAGATATTGCATTGTTATTTTCCTCAGTAGTTATTTCTGAAGTAAGTCTATCATTTTGCTCTGTGCCAATCGAGGGGAGATCAAGGGAGTTCAAAAAGATGCTCTATTGTCTGTGCATCTGCCTTCTCTGGTTGCTTGTACAGATTTGTGTAATAGGATTCAAATGCATTCTGTATCTCATCCAATTTGCATGTGATCTTCTTTGTTTTGGGCTCTTTTATTTTGACAATGGTTTTCTGTGCTTGTTGTTTCCTGAGTCTCTCTGCTAGTCATTCTGTTGCCTTTTGAGCCTGCTTCATAATATCATTGCTTCAGGAGCCTGAGCTTTTTCTCTACTTCTTCACTATACATCTGGTCAATTTCCTGTTTTACCTTTTGAATCTCTCGTAATATAAGAGGGTCTTTGCAATGACTAAATCGTTCCAAGTTTCTTAATGTTTCCTGTAATTTCAGCAGTTTCTGTGTTTTAATCTTTTTCTTGAGAGATGATGTGGCGTCGATCTTCCCTCTAATAACCGCCGTAGCTGCATCCCACAATGTAGCAGGAGACACATCCCCGTTATCGTTATTCTCCAGATAGATGTTCAATTCTGTCTTTATTGATTCCATGAATGCTGGATCATTCAGCATGCTTGTATTAAACCTCCATATAGTATTTATTGGTTTGCTATCAAGGTGTAGAGTAAGGTAAACTATGACCTGATAAGTCGCTCTGGCCCGATCCTACAATCCTTAGGCCTGTGTCCATCTGCATTGTACATGACAATGTATGGCTGAGTAAATAGTATATTCCCTATCTGTCATGTGGATGTCACGCCATACATCAAGCAGTCCTGAATCCTGTAATATCCTATCTCACTTTTTAGCAACTAGGTTAATTTTCCTATTTTGATATGTGCTGTGCGATTTTTTTGAGTTTAAAATCATGTTAAATTCCCCTCAGATAAGCGTGCCAGAGGTTTCTGTGGCAATTAAATCAAACACCTTCCCGTAGAAGACCATGTCACTCCCTGGGGGCGGGTATACATGAAATAATGTAACTTCCTTGTTATCCAGTTTACATTTAACAGCTATACATCTACCCTCCTTGTAAACTGAATTTGGGATCAAGATTGCAACTCCCCTTCTATCCATTTTGTAAGAAGTAAAAAAAAGTATTCCTATATCCCATTTTCTTGAGTTTCTCATGTTCAGGTGTGGATAAGTGAGTTTCCTGACAGAATAGTATGTCAACTCTCTCCCGTTTCATCTTTGCTATTACCTTCTCTTGATGGCACTCCCCAGTCCGTTTACATTGAGACTTATGACCTTAAATTCCCTAATGAAGCATCGATATAAAAAAAAAAAAAACACCTGTGCACCATAACTGCCAGCTTAACATGAGCCTAAAAATGAACGAAAAATCAAGAACGTTAAAAAAGTCAACCAAAGTGGGAAAATCGAAACCCTTTTTTGACAGACACACAAACGCGTACACACACACCCCAGCATTACTCCATTCTGAATCATTAAACCTCACTGAGGTCACATCACTGGCAACAACACGGATTACCCCTGTGATGACCTCATTGACTGACCCTCTTTGATGACCTCACCCAGTCTGCCTGTTTACTGATGACGGACAGGATTGCAGAGTGTTCTTATATTATGTCACTCTGTGTTAATCACAGTGCCTCATGTCCCTTTGACCTCTGAGTGTCTTTTCTCTCCTTTCGTTTCATCCCTCTCTTCTCCCCCTCACTCATGGCCCCATACTGAGAGAGCTGATATTTTAGTGTGTTCTGCGTGTGGTCATCTGAGTTCAGGGGTCATCCGGTAGAAGGCTGAGTGCAACCCACTGCAGCTGGCTGGCTGTGTCTCCGCACGTGCATATATTTGGCCAAGCTGAACACAGTTGAAATCTCTTCACTGAAAGACATGTGAAACAAAATAGTGTATTTCCCTCTTAATAAAACATGGAGATAGTGTGATAATCTGGCTGGTGAGATCTAATGCACTTAGGCCCTTCTTTAGACCCTGGAGCTGGAGCCTCCTGTCTCTTCCTGTTGTTCACTGTCCCACTGGGAGGGTGTCCAAGCCACCCCTCACACACACACTTCCTGTTGCTGTGGAGGGAGCATGTGTTTATGTGTTGCTGTCTGAGCGGTGTTGGGAAGCCATGGGAAAGGACTGAGTGCCAAGAAACACTGGGGGTGACCTTCAAGCAGTGCGGAAGTCACATGTACACACAAACACACATACGTGCTCTGCTGGGCAAAGAAACATCTAAACATCTCTATCTTATTCCTCTTTGTCTATTTCACACCTCTGCTTTGGCAGCAAATTCACACTGAGGTTTATGTTAGCAGTTACACACAAACAAGTGTGGAAACGGGTTCTGTGTCGTCCCTGTGTCCCTGGTGTCCAGATATAATGACTACAGAGCTATTTTAGCCCTCCACTCTGAAACTGGTTCTCAGAAACCTGGGTTAAAAAATAGCCATTAGGAGAGAGGCTGACTCCAACTGTACCCAGTCCCTGTCTAGTCTCTATCTGCCCTTTCTTTTCCCTAATCCTTGTGTCCCCTTGTGTGTGGATTTTTTTGGCGTTCCCGGCCCTTTGAGTAACAAACACATTCTCTATCCTCTCGTCCATCTGACAGTGAGACAATAGAAGGGAAGCTCTGTGTATGGAACCAATGAGAACTCATGGTACAGTTGCTACAGTCTGTCCAATCACAGGCGGGCAGAGACAACAATGATAATTTGCCTCTCGTCGTTAAACAGTGCACTAGTTTTAACCCTTTCTCTGGTCAACATAAGGAAACATTTGTTTTTATCTGAGTGAGTGTGACACTGTCACAATAATGACTCTGACTGCACCAGTGTTAGAGCTATTCTCTTCAGCGTTATCTATGCACTTAAAACCGTGGGCTGTGATTTGTCTTTGCCAGCCATCCACACTGACATTTACTGGATGCTTTATGGTAACATTGACTCTCTCTCTCTAAATGGCTTTCACACCTGTAGTACTGTAGTAGTAGCCTACACGCTCGCTGTCACGCTGTGGTGTCCTGGATGGTTGCATTTTCTCTGGAAATGTGGACAATCCAATGTCATTTCACGCTCTCTCTGTCATCGCTATTGATGTTACTTGCAGGCTTCCTCCTTTCCCTTTGAAAGTGAAACGAGGAATCATCGTTGCTCCTGCTGCATTGTGTTCTTGTGAAGACCTTTTTTTAAGAGGTTCACATATTGATGGAGCCAGAGAGCTGATGCATATATAGCAGAAGTGAATTTAGATAGCCTTCCAATTTGTGCTAAATAAGCTATCCCAAGAAATGGTCTCCTCACTCTCTCGCTCTCTCTTTCTCATTCCTCCCTTCTAATTTAAAAATGGAGGTTCTCAGGACAAGAACAATCTCTCTCTCTATTTGGCGCCTCCTTCTTATCAGCTGTGAAGTGAATTGCAGGTTTTTGTGAAATTGTTTCAGCATCCTCTCCCCTCCTAGTGAGCTTCCAGTCGGCCATATTGAATTACAGCTAATGTTTCTTATCAGAAGTCCCTTTCTCCCGTTGTAATGGCTAAATTGTGTTTCCAGGGTGACAGTTGGAGTTATTTTCAGTGTATTGCCTCCGTTTCCCAGGCTGTGTTGAGAAGTGTCTGCTCAGTGCTGATAAATATGGCCGACGATGAGGCAGGCTGATTGATGTGGAACCAGTAGCCTCCACTGCCTGTGAGGTAACAGCTGCCCAGAGCAATGGCACACCACAGACCCAGTTCCCAGTGTAGAAGCACCACAAGAAGCCAACAACATGCACATCATGGTGCCCGCAGTGCCATGTCAATGCCAAAGAGCCCACTGAGGACCTTGCTAGACGTCACTACCTGGCCAGTGGCCAAGCTGGAAAGGCTTGAAATACAGCATTTTCTAACCTCAACAACAAATTAGAAATCCCTTAGCCTACCTGGGCCATAGCCTTTTGTGGGCCCTAAGCCACCATTTATTTGGGGTACGAAAAAGTTTTGCCTGGAAGGTGCCCCCCCCTTCCCTCTGGCGGTCCTCATCAGAGCCATCATGAAGTGCTTTGAGAGACTAGTCAAGGACCATATCACCTCCACCCTACCTGACACCCTAGACCCACTCCAATTTGCTTACCGCCCAAATAGGTCCACAGACGATGCAATCTCAACCACACTGCACACTGCCCTAACCCATCTGGACAAGAGGAATACCTATGTGAGAATGCTGTTCATTGACTACAGCTCGGCATTCAACACCATAGTACCCTCCAAGCTCGTCATCAAGCTCGAGACCCTGGGTCTCGACCCCGCCCTGTGCAACTGGGTACTGGACTTCCTGACGGGCCGCCCCCAGGTGGTGAGGGTAGGCAACAACATCTCCTCCCCGCTGATCCTCAACACTGGGGCCCCACAAGGGTGCGTTCTGAGCCCTCTCCTGTACTCCCTGTTCACCCACGACTGCGTGGCCACGCACGCCTCCAACTCAATCATCAAGTTTGCGGACGACACAACAGTGGTAGGCTTGATTACCAACAACGACGAGACGGCCTACAGGGAGGAGGTGAGGGCCCTCGGAGTGTGGTGTCAGGAAAATAACCTCACACTCAACGTCAACAAAACTAAGGAGATGATTGTGGACTTCAGGAAACAGCAGAGGGAACACCCCCCTATCCACATCGATGGAACAGTAGTGGAGAGGGTAGCAAGTTTTAAGTTCCTCGGCATACACATCACAGACAAACTGAATTGGTCCACTCACACAGACAGCATTGTGAAGAAGGAGGCTGAAGAAATTCGGCTTGTCACCAAAAGCACTCACAAACTTCTACAGATGCACAATCGAGAGCATCCTGGCGGGCTGTATCACCGCCTGGTACGGCAACTGCTCCGCCCTCAACCGTAAGGCTCTCCAGAGGGTAGTGAGGTCTGCACAACGCATCACCGGGGGCAAACTACCTGCCCTCCAGGACACCTACACCACCCGATGTCACAGGAAGGCCATAAAGATCATCAAGGACATCAACCACCCGAGCCACTGCCTATTCACCCCGCTATCATCCAGAAGGCGAGGTCAGTACAGGTGCATCAAAGCTGGGACCGAGAGACTGAAAAACAGCTTCTATCTCAAGGCTATCAGACTGTTAAACAGCCACCACTAACATTGAGTGGCTGCTGCCAACACACTGACACCGACTCAACTCCAGCCACTTTAATAATGGGAATTGATGGGAAATGATGTAAATATATCACTAGCCACTTTAAACAATGCTACCTTATATAATGTTACTTACCCTACATTATTCATCTCATAGGCATACGTATATACTGTACTCTATATCATCGACTGTATCCTTATGTAATACATGTATCACTAGCCACTTTAACTATGCCACTTTGTTTACATACTCATCTCATATGTATATACTGTACTCAATACAATCTACTGTATCTGCCTATGCTGCTCTGTACCATCACTCATTCATATATCCTTATGTACATATTCTTTATCCCCTCACACTGTGTACAAGACAGTAGTTTTGGAATTGTTAGTTAGATTACTTGTTGGTTATTACTGCATTGTCGGAACTAGAAGCACAAGCATTTCGCTACACTCGCATTAACATCTGCTAACCATGTGTATGTGACAAATAAAATTAGATTTGATTTGATTTGATTTGAGCCAGTTTCATCATAGCGCTTGGTGGTTTTTGCGAATGCACTTGAAGAAACGTTCAAAGTTCTTGACATTTCCCAGATTGACTGACCTTCATGTCTTAAAGTAATGCTGGACTGTCATTTCTCTTTGCTTATTGGAGCTATTCTTGCCATAATAAGGGCTATCTTTTACCAAATAGGGCTATCTTCTGTATACCACCCCTACCTTGTCTCAACACAACTGATTGGCTCAAACGCATTGAGAAGGAAAGAAATTCCACAAAATAACTTTTTAACAAAGCAAACCTGTTAATTGAAATGCATTCCAGGTGACTGACTACCTCATGAAGCTGGTTGAGAGAATGCCAAGAGTATGCAACGCTGTCGTCAAGACAAAGGGTGGCTACTTTATAGAATCTCAGATATATAAAATACCCTTTTGGTACTACATTCCATATGTGTTATTTAATCGTTTGATGTCTTCACTATTATTCTACATTGTACATTGGAAAAAACGTTGAATGGGTAGGTGTGTCCAAACCTTTGACTGATACTGTACATAAATATGCATACATATAAATACACATATATCGTTTTAAAATATGTGTTCCTTTATTATTTTCTCCTAAACCTACCACCCCTCCCCTAATTGGAGTAAACTAATGGACAACAACACTTAGGCTTCTACTTCCAGCTTATACATACTATATACATTTTAAGGACGCAAACTATATTTAGTTTGTTTTTACTCCTGTCCTTCTTCTACCCTCAACCTCTCCCATCTATTTCGGATGTCCATTCAGTTTTGTATCTATTTGCCATATATCTTTATTTGTGCTGTTTCACTAAAGTTCTTAACGTGTATACATTTTACGGACATGAGTTATCTTGTTGTTATTGGTCCCACCCTTCAGCTCCATTCAACCCCTCCCATCTACCTCTTAACACCATCCATATTGGATTCATATTTGCCATGTATTTTCCAACAGTGCTGTGATGTTTCACAAAAGTTCGCAATCTTTCTATTCTCGTAGTTTCTACAGATTCTAAAATGTTTTGTTGTTGCTAAAAGTATTTTTAGGTTATTGATCAATCGACTATCACTTTTCACTTTTAGCCCCCCCCAAAATGTAATAATATATACGTTTTTTTTTTGGGGTGGTCGACCGCCTATGACGCTTATGCCCAGGGCTGGCCCTGGGGGCTGCCCCACGCACACTTCTTGCCTGAAACACATACACACACACACACACACACACACAGGGCCCGGCATACTATGGATTTGTATGTTAGTTGTGTCTGTGAGTGGATTGTCTTTGGATTAGATATTCTGCTGTCCAATCTCTTCTCCCTGGCCAGTCTGCTAACTGACTTCTCACACTGGGGAGCACAGCGCTCAGCGCAGAGCAGGGAGTCTAGACAAACAGACAATTAATAACAACCGAAATAGCTTTTATATCTGCCTGCCTGCTCTCTCCTTTTGGACTAAAATGGTAGCTTAAGCTTTCCCCACCTTTGTCGCTGGTTCACATGAACTTTTGTAACGGGGTTTTGAAAGATACAACTGTATATTGTTTTTTAACACAATGGGTTGTAGAAGGGACTGAAGGTGTTTGTGTGGGTCTTAATGAGTCTTAATGAATGTTACCGAGGGGTTAATTGGATCAACTCATCTGCATAGAACATCTGGCTGACACACACACACACACTAATATACACACACATGTTTAAAAGTCCTCATGTACTGCTGCTTTTCCTATTGACTGCAGTTCCACCTGTTTTCGATGTAAACAGCTGTGTGCTTCTTCCTGTCGTGTTTTCCCCTTGACTTTCACTCTCCTCTCGCTTCCTCTCTTCTCAAATCAATACTGTAGAAGACTGTATTGTAGGAGGCTGTGGTTTTCTATCGAAATGAACAATAAATCACGCTGAATGTCATATTGTCAAATGTCGGAGGGTGTTTTTCTAGATCTCAGGCAAATGTCTGAAGGTGTACATATGCATGCGCGCGCACACACACACACACACACACACACACTTCTAACACCCTGTTCTCCTGTCTCTCTCTGCAGACTACCTGTCCCAGGGGGTGGATCTGTCTGATCAGCAGAGCCAGACTGGAGGTGGAGAACCAGGCCAGGAGACTACTGGAGCAGGGGGTGGATCTGTCTGATCAGCAGAGCCAGACTGGAGGTGGAGAACCAGGCCAGGAGACTACTGGAGCAGGGCATGGAGACACAGGTAGGGGACACACACAGTCAAATCAAATTGTATTTGTCACATGCGCCGAATACAACAAGTGTAGCCTTTATCGTGAAATGCTTACTTACAAGCCCTTAACCAACAGTGCAGTTCAAGAAAAGTTAAGAAAATATTTACCAAGTAGATTAAAATAAAAAGTAAGAATAAAAGTAACGAGGCTGTATACAGGGGGCACTAGTACCGAGTCAGTGTGCGGGGGTACAGGTTAGTTGAGGTAATCTGTACATGTAGGTGGGGGTGAAGTGACTACATAGATAATAAACAGAGAGTAGCAGCAGTGCACAAAAAGGGAGGGGGTTCAATGTAAATTGTTCGGTGGCGATTTTATGACTTGTTCAGCAGTCTTATGGCTTGGGGGTAGAAGCTGTTGAGGAGCCTTTTGGTCCTAGACTTGGCGCTCCGGTATCGCTTGCCGTGCGGTAGCAGAGAGAGCAGTCTATGACTTGGGTGACTGGAGTCTCTGACAATTTTATGGGCTTTCCTCTGACACCGCCTATTATGTAGGTCCTGGATGGCAGGAAGCTTGGCCCCAATGATGTACTGGGCTGTACGCACTACCCTCTGTAGCGCCTTACCAAGCAGTTGCCATACCAGGCGATGATACAACCAACCATAGAACCATTTGAGGATCTGAGGACCCATGCCAAATCTTTTCAGTCTCCTGAGGGGGAAAAGGTTTTGTCAAGCCCTCTTCACAACTGTCTTTGTATGTTTGTACCATGATAGTTCGTTGGTGATGTGGACACCAAGGAATTTGAATTTCTCAACCCGCGCCACTACAGGCAATCGATGTTAATGAGTGCCTGTTTAGCACGTCTTTTACTGTTGTCCACGATCAGCTCCTTTGTCTTGCTCACATTGAGGGAGATGTTGTTGTCCTGGCACCATACTGCCAGTTCTCTGACCTCCTCCCTATACCCTGTCTCATCATTGTCGGTGATCAGTCTGGCTCTTCCCCCACTGTTGTGTCGTCAGCAAACTTAATAATGGTGTTGGAGTCGTGTTTGGCCACGCAGTCGTGAGTGAACAGGGAATAAAGGAGGGGACTAAGTACACACCTCTGAGGGGCCCCAGTGTTAAGGATCAGCGTGGCGGAAATGTTGTTGCCTACTCTTACCACCTGGGGGCGGCCCGTCAGGACGTCCAAGATCCAGTTGCAGAGGGAGGTGTTTAGTCACTGAGTCCTTAGCTTAGTGATGAGCTTTGAGGGCACTATGGTGTTGAACGCTGATCTGTAGTCAATGAACAGCATTCTCACATAGGTGTTCCTTTTGTCCAGGTGAGAAAGGGCAGTGTGGAGTGCGATTGAGGATTGCTTCATCTGTGGATCTGTTGGGGCTGTATGCGAATTGGAGTGGGTCCAGGGTTCCCGGGAGGATGCTGTTGATGTGAGCCATGACCACCCTTTTAATGCACTTCATGGCTACCGACGTGAGTGCCACGGGGCGGTAATCATTTAGGCAGGTTATCTTTGCTTCCTTGGGCACAGGTACTATGGTGGTCTGCTTGAAACATGTAGGTATTACATGCGGTCAGGGAAAGGTTGAAAATGTCAGTGAAGACACTTGACAGTTGGTCCGCGCATGCTTTGAGTACACGTCCTGGTAATCCGTCTGGCCCAGCGACTTTGAATGTTGACTTGTTTAAAGGTTTTGTTCACATCGGCTACCAAGAGCGTTATCACACCGTCATCTAGAACAGCTGGTGCTCTCGTGCATGCTTCAGTGTTGCTTGCCTCAAAGGGAGCATAAAAGCCATTTAGCTCGTCTGGTAGGCTTGCTTCACTGGGCAGCTTGCGCCTGCTCCCTTTGTTGTCCGTAATCGTTTTCAAGCCCTGCCACTTCCGGCGAGCGTCAGTGCCGATGTAGTAGGATTCAATCCTAATACTGTATTGACGCTTTGCTTGTTTGATTGTTCGTCTGAGGGCACAGCGCGATTTCTTTTAAGTGTCCGGATTAGTCTACAAAGAAAATGCAAAATAGTTTTCACATATTTTTTGCCATTTGGCCAAAACGAGAATTCACTGTAGCCTTAAACAAGCAGGCTCAAGATGGGTTTCCGTTGGGTAATATATGACCCGGTGTGGCCCAGCTGACGCTGAGTTCCAGTGACGACTCCCACTGAGATGCCTTGGCCTGTAGCACACTCACTGTGAGGACCAGATGGTCATCACTGATCTACCTCTACCTCTCTCTCTCTCTCCCCCCCATCTCCCACTCTCAATCTCTCTCTCTCTCTCTCTCTCTCTCTCTCTCTCTCTCTCTCTCTCTCTTCCTCTTTCCCCTATCTCTCTCTCTCTCTCTCTCTCTCTCTCTCTCTCTCTTCCCCTCCATCTCTCTCTCTCTCTCTCTCTCTCTTCCCCTCCATCTCTCTCTCTTCCCCTCTCTCGCTCAATTTCCCCCTCTTTCTCTCTCTCTCTCTCTCTCCCTCTTTCTCTTCCCCCCTCTCTCTCTCTCTCTCTCTCTCTCTCTCTCTCTCTCTCTCTTCCCCTCCATCTCTCTCTCTTCCTCTCTCTCGCTCAATTTCCCCCTCTATCTCTCTCTCTCAATCCCCCCTCTCTCTACCTCTACTTCTCTACCCCCTCTCTCTATCTCTCACTCTACCCCCTCTCACTATCTCTCTCTATCTCTCTCTCTCTCAATCCCCCCCTCTCTCTACCTCTACTTCTCTACCCCCTCTCTATCTCTCACTCTACCCCTCTCTCTACCTCTACTTCTCTACCCCCTCTCTCTATCTTTCACTCTACCCCCTCTGCCTCTCTTCCCCCTCTCGCCCTCTACTTCTCTACCCCCTCTCTCTACCTCTACTTCTCTACCCCCTCTCTCTATCTCTCACTCTACCCCCTCTGCCTCTCTTCCCCCTCTTTTTCTCTCTACCACTCTTCCTGCTCTCTATACCTCCCCCCTATCTCTTCCCCCTCAAACTTTCTCTCTCTCGATCTCTTTCTCTCTTCCCCCTCTGTTTTGCTCTACTCCCCCACCTCTCTCGCTCTCTCTCTCTCAATTTCAATTCAATTAATTACATTTGCTTTATTGGCATGACGTAACAATGTACATTTTGCCAAAGCTTACTTTGGATATTTACAGTATTAAAATAATAATAATCAATATTGTCAACGGGACAACAGTAACAACAATCACCAAGGGTCAAAATAACTATTTAACAATAGCAATGTAGAGGACATGTGCAGGTTGGTTGGCCTGTCAGACACTGTCCCTCATCTTATGGCAGGCAGCAATGTAATGCGCTGCCAACCCACAGCTCTCTGCATCCTCCCCCATCAGAGAGGTCTTTGAAACCTTCAATAAGGGTTTAAAATGTATTTTTGACATTTTGTCAGGAAATGCAGCTCTGTCTCAGGTTCTGCTGTGGTGTAGTGGTTTCACACCTTAGAGAAACCTTGACAAAGTACAGGCTCAGTGAGCACAGCCTTGCCATTGAGAAGGGTAGACACAGGAAAACCTGACTCCCTGTAGAGGAAAGGCTGTGCTCACTGAGCCTGTACTTTGTCAAGGTTTTTCTAAGGTTTTGATCAGTAACCATGGTCAAATAGTTAGCCACGGTGTACTGTCGAGCTAGGGCCAGATAGCACTGCATTTTGGGCCAGATAGCACTGCAATATCGTTTTGTTTGGTCTGTGTTGTAATTTGGTTTATTCTGATTGATTGGTTGTTCTGGTCCTGATCCTTCAGTGTGTTAGTAGAACAGGTTTGTGAACTCAGCCTCAGGAACAGCTGGATGATGGGACTCTTTATTTATTTTAGATTTTTGGGGTCTCAGCTCTTGTCATTGCAGGGCTTGGTAATAATATGAGAGGGGGTCACTGTATTTGAGATGTTTCCAAAACTTAATTGCTCTTTTTTGAGTTGTATTATTAGTGCATTTTGGCCTAATTCTGCCCTGCATGCATTGTTTGTAGTTTTCCTCTGGACATGTAGGAAAATCTTACATAACTCTTCATGCAGGGTTTCAATGGGGGTGTTTGTCCCATTTGTCCCAAATCGTGTCTTGCACTGCCATGAAGTGCAATTGGTTCAGTGCAATTGGTTCAATGACACAATTCTAATAGGTTTTTCAATTTGAATGAGTTTTTTAATGGCGTAGAATGCCCTGCGTGCTTTCTCCCTCAGTTCATTCACTGCATCATTAAGGTGTCCAGTTGAGATTATTTTTAAACCTAAGTAATTGTGGTGTGTGCAGTACTCTATATATTTTGCACCAATTGAAAACTTTGGTTTAATTCCCTGAGATCTGGATCTTCTCTGGAAAATCATTATTTTAGTCTTTTGGGGTTTTACTGCCAGGGCCCCAGGTCTGGCAGTGCTGGTCTAGCAGGTCCAGGCTCTGCTGTAGGCCATGTGCTGTGGGTGACAGCAGGCATATGTCATCTGCAAAGAGCAGGCATTTAACCTCTGAATTCTGGAGACTAACACCAGGGGCTGAGGATTTTCTAGAATAGTGGACAATTTGTTGATGTAAATATTGAAGAGTGCAGGGCTCAGATTGCAACCCTGGCGAAGGCTCCGCCCCTGGTTAAAGAATTCTGTTATTTTCTCTCTCTCTCTCTCTCTCTCATTCTGTTGGTCAGTGTACAGTTTCAGATTTAAAATCTACTTTTAGATTCACAGAACGGATACTGGAGAGAATGCTTTTTCAATAGAGTTGAATCAATATTAACCTTCTATTAAAAATGTATTACTGGAAATGTTAGGAGTTCTCCAAGGTTAAGTGTAATTTGTCAACCCATACCCCAGCGAGCAGGTTGGCCACAGAACTATTAATAAAAAATGATTGGCAGGAAACTCACATTATATTAGACAGGAAGCCTTGAGTTGGAGGCCAGGGTCCACCCCCCCTGTACGGCTATCGGGGAAACACGCCCTGCAGTCGGTCAAGGCTCTGAATGTAACACATCTCTGATACTGACCCTCACAGCACCGCTCGGCAGCTAAAATAACACTGTCCTCGCCTGGTCCGACCTCGATTGGCCTCAGCCCTGTATTTCTATCATACCTGGAACACTGGCGGAGCGCAGTTTCTCTGCATCAATGCCAATAATAGTCAGTCCACCCTCAAAACACCAACTCACAAGGGATTGGTTCATTATGCAGTGTACTATCTGCGATGTATGTGCTATTTATAAACATTTTATGAAAATTACACATCAGCCTAACAATGAGGAAGAAAGTAGTAGGCTTGAGGATACATTCTGCCACTATTGTTGAACTCAGCGGGTTTTGTCTGGCTAGTATACACAAATGTGCTGCAATATTCAAGGTAAAATAATTTAGGCCTAAATCCAAATTAAATTTGGTCTAAATATATTTTTAATTTGGCCTAATTTAAATTAGCTTCAAACAATTGAAACTCATTTTGATGCATGCAAAGATACACCAGAGATCAGGGACTGTTGATATTGCAACCACACAACTCAAACACCGGTTCACCAGTATGAACAAAGATCACTAACCTCTTTTTAGTGGTTAGAGCTTTGGGCCACTAACCAGAAGGTTGCTGGATTGAATCTCCGAGCTGACAAGGTGAAAATCTGTTGTTCTGCACCTGAGCAAGGCAGTTAATCCACTGTTCCCCGGGCGCCGAAGACATGGATGTCAATTAAGGCAGCACCCGCACCTCTCTGATTCAGAGGGGTTGGGTTAAATGCGGAAGACACGTTTCAGTTGAAGGCATTCAGTTGTACAACTGACTGGGCATCCCCCTTTCCCTTTCTGTTCAAGCCCTCAAGAACTGTTGTCCGCTAAATAGAATCATCTGTTTGCATCTGGCAATTTATTGGTTGTCAAGTATCCTGACGACCTGTCCCCAGAGATCTCTTTCCATAACGTGTTGTAGCCGGAAATTAAGGAGAATGAGAGGCTCAATTAAAGATGCTACAGAACTGCTGTATTTGATGCACAGTTTCCTTGACGTTGCTACGGCAACCAAGCTGTTTTTATCATCCCTGTAACTGTCACTTCTGCAAATAGATAGTGTTCTAAACTGAAACTCCAAAAAATAACTACATAAGAACAATTAGGCTCTCGGTCTGATAAGAGCTTTTGAACACCTGAGTAAGTTCCACTCATTCCTCTGGCTCCCTCCTAGCCTTGACCACAGGGTTTGTTAGTCGATATCCCCCTTATACTTTCAATCAGTTGAATTGTTTTATTTTTCAAGACCTGGGGCAATTTTTTTCAGTCACATTCCTGAAGCCCAAGAAACAAACACTTAGCTTTCTAGTGCATATAGAAATGAAAAAGGTTACTTTTTGGAGGGTTACTTTCAAAATGATTTATTAAGTAAAAATGTTTTTACATCGTGACCTGGAATGTGATCGTGCTGCAAGGCTAAACAAACTGACTCCTATTGCCGGATGCTCTGAAATCCAGGAAAACTTTTCTAGTCCTATCATGATTCCTTGTGGCCTCTCACCTGTGTGTGTAAACATTTTATGAGACATTTATTTATAGTCCTCCAATTATTGCCCTCTTTTGTTTCGTCCTACCCATAAAAACACTATCCTCTTGTTCCTTCCTTCCTCCTATACTAGAGATGAAAACTCCTCTGGAGAATAGTCAAACCCTCAAGGACTTTGTTTGTCTTTTTGTTTCTACTGCTTAATAAATCATCTAATATTTATATCGACGACTCCTGCAATTTCAGGCCTGGCTTGGCAATTTGAGAGTGAGGCACATAGATGTGTGTCTGCATGGTCAGAGCATCACTGTGGCACGCTATATTGCGCAGTCCCTGGTTCTTATCAAAGCAGCTCAGATAGAAGACTAAGGCTACGTTCCAAATGTCACCCTATTCCCTATATATGGTCAACAGTAGTGCACTATATAGCGATCACAGTAGACCGATGCTGGCAGGAATGGAGAACAGCCACCTCCAACTGCTTGAGTACCTGTACCTGTGTGTCGGTGACTGATATAGTTCTACAGAGGTATTATTCTGAAGGAGTAGGAAGTTAGGAACCTGTCTGTCTGTCCGTCCGTCCGGAGTGCAGTGCGTGGGTGCCCTTGAAACAGTCAAACTCTGCTTCCAGTTTTGTTTTCTTTTGTACTGTTACATTCTCCCCGCACATGGTAATTTGTTTAATTCATCAAGCATTATTATGGTTTGATGTTGAGAATGGAGTAAAGTGCTCTACTTGTTATTCACCAGAGAAGAGGGTAGGGTAGCTGACAGAGGAGGGTGGAGGGTTGTTTTGAGAGGGGAATTCAAGGTGAACGTGTCAGGGTCAGATTGCTATCAGACAGGCAGCAGGCCTCTCTCTCCCTCTGAGATATTCACTTATGCAGTACAGCAGACAGACAGGCAGACAGACAGGCTTCTCAAAACTGCAGCTCAGACAAGAATGGGAGAGAGAGACGGGCAGGGAGAAAGACGGCGGCAGTGTGGGAGAGATGGAGGTAGAGAGCGTTTTAAATGCTTAATCTCCTCATCTTTAGTCTGAAGTGAGTTTCTTATTCATTACAAACTCCTCTGTTTCTCTGAACTGTAGTGTGTCTCGCTACCTCCTCTTTCTCAAACACACACACACACACACACACACACACACACACACACACACACACACACGCAGAGCAGAGTGTGTAAATCCTGTCCGTGACCCAGAAAGCTGTATTCTCAGGGGAACGGTGTCCTGTTTCAGAGACTCGGGGGGGTGAGAGGAGGTCAGGAGAGAAGAGATTAGGGGGGATGCTTATAGGCAGTCTGCTCAGTCTCACCCGGGGACCAGAATGGAATGATTTTGACCATAATAAAGAACTGTGCCTGTAAAGCCCAGGTGAGAACATAATAGAACAATCTGGGCCTGTGTCTGTTCTCCGTAGTCTGTAATGGGCCACGTTCTGTTCGGCCCACCATGATAAAGATAGAAGTGTGTCTGTGTATAGGTTGAGGCTATGCACGGTATCTCAGGTCTCTGTAAGGGACCACCTCTCCTTCATTAGAGTGAATCTGCCCAAGGCTACCAATGTGCACCGTCCAGGTCATACATTTTTACCATGTTAACATGCATCTGTGTAGGTTGTAATTCCCCTTAATTAGTTTGTGTGTGTGTGTGTGTGTGTGTGTGTGTGTGTGTGTGTGTGTGTGTGTGTGTGTGTGTGTGTGTGTGTGTGTGTGTGTGTGTGTGTGTGTGTGTGTGTGCGCGCGCGCGCGCCATGACTCCTGACACAAACACCACCACGCTGAGTCTCATTTGAGGAACAGGGAAATACAGACCCAGAGTTCAATTCCTGTTTCTTCCTGGCTGATGTTTTGGTCACTTTTGAATGCTGGCGGTGCTTTCACTCTAGTGGTAGCATGAGGCGGAGTCTACAATCCACACAAGTGGCTCAGGTAGTGCAGTTCATCCAGGATGGCACATCAATGCGAGCTGTGGCAAGAAGGTTTGCTGTGTCTGTCAGCGTAGTGTCCAGAGGCGCTACCAGGAGACAGGCCAGTACATCAGGAGACGTGGAGGAGGCCGTAGGAGGGCAACAACCCAGCAGCAGGACCGCTACCTCCGCCTTTGTGCAAGGAGGAGCAGGAGGAGCACTGCCAGAGCCCTGCAAAATGACCTCCAGCAGGCCACAAATGTGCATGTGTCTGCTCAAAAGGTCAGAAACAGACTCCATGAGGGTGGTATGAGGGCCCGACGTCCACAGGTGGGGGTTGTGCTTACAGCCCAACACCGTGCAGGACGTTTGGCATTTGCCAGAGAACACCAAGATTGGCAAATTCACCACTGGCGCCCTGTGCTCTTCACAGATGAAAGCAGGTTCACACTGAGCACATGTGACAGACGTGACAGAGTCTGGAGACGCCGTGGAGAATGTTCTGCTGCCTGCAACATCCTCCAGCATGACCAGTTTGGCGTTGGGTCAGTCATGGTGTGGGGTGGCATTTCTTTGGGGGGCCGCACAGCCCTCCATGTGCTCGCCAGAGGTAGCCTAACTGCCATTAGGTACCGAGATGAGATCCTCAGACCCCTTTGTGAGACCATATGCTGGTGCGGTTGGCCCTGGGTTCCTCCTAATGCAAGACAATGCTAGACCTCATGTGGCTGGAGTGTGTCAACAGTTCCTGCAAGAGGAAGGCATTGATGCTATGGACTGGCCAGCCCGTTCCCCAGACCTGAATCCAATTGAGCACATCTGGGACATCATGTCTCGCTCGCTCCATCCACCAACACCACGTTGCACCACAGACTGTCCAGGAGTTGGTGGATGCTTTAGTCCAGGTCGGAGATCCCTGAGGAGACCATCCGCCACCTCATCAGGAGCATGCCCAGGCGTTGTAGGGAGGTCATACAGGCACGTGGAGGCCACACGCACTACTGAGCCTCATTTTGACTTGTTTTAAGGACATTACGTCAAAGTTGGATCAGCCTGTAGTGTGGTTTTCCACTTTAATTTTGAGTGTGACTCCAAATCCAGACCTCCATGGGTTGATAAATTTGATTTCCATTGATAATTTTTGTGTGATTTTGTTGTCAGCACATTCAACTATGTAAAGAAAAAAGTATTTAATAAGAATATTTCATTCATTCAGATCTAGGATGTGTTATTTTAGTGTTCCCTTTATTTTTTTGAGCAGTGTATAACTCCCCCCCACACACACACACACACACACACACACACACACACACACACACGATTACCTACCTACGCTTTTAATAGTGTGTTGTCTAGATCAGAGCCTAATCATACTAGATGCTATTATATAGATGCATTATCGTTCAATCCCCATAGATGTATTATCATTGATTGCCCAGAGAGGCCCACTCACCTGGTGTCCCCAGGGCTGAATCAGGGGCCAGTTGAAAAACAGCAGAGCTGTGGTCCTGGAGGCCCAGTTGAATAGCCCTAATCTAAATCCATTCTGATGTTACTGAAGTGTCGTTGTCTGATGCTACAAATGGCCGTTGACTGTGTATCCCTCCAGCTAAACCTGAAGGAAATCAGTGTCAACTTGTTTCTCTCACTTAGCTCACTCAGAAAATACAACAACAAAAAAGGTGCTATTCTGCTTCTGTTGCCGTGGGTGAAGAATGGGGGGGGGAATAGGTTGGAAGAAGCGTTTATGTTCAGTCACCCCCCCCCTCCCCCAATTCTCTCCCTCATATTATTATGTGTCTATTTTGTTGCCTGTGGCTCAGCGCAGTACTCAACTTATTTATAGCTGTTATATAATCACCAGAAACCGAGAAGATGAAAGCTAGTTTCACGCTGGTTGCACCTTAATTCTGTCTTTCTGCTGTGGTTACACTGGGAACTGGTATGAAACCTCTGTATTAAAAGGCATAAACAAGTACACTGTCAGCACAACAGGAAGAAATGTGCTTGCAGCCCTCTCCCATTGTACCTGTAGACACAGTTTTATCCTCATTGGAGTTCATTAGCACAATCAAGAAATTGACATTTCATGAGCTTCTATCCAAACCCAGAGCCTGTTAATGGTCTAGAATTACAGTCCTGAAATGTCAGCCAGCCATTACCAGCATCATTCCTAGACCTGTCTCTTACTGACCTGAACTCTGAGAGAGAGCAGATGAGAGGATCTGGAGACACAGGAGGAGGACGAAGGGACGATGAGAGGGGAATAGGCGGAGAATTAAAGGATGGAGAGTGGGATAGACGTGATCAGAGGTGACTCGGGAGCAGATGGCCCCTCAGCCTGGGCGTGAGTGTGTGTCTGTGTGAGTCTATCTGACCGCCTGTGTCTGCGTGTGTCATGAGAACCACAGGAGACATGAAGACATGCAGAGAGAGAGTGAGAGAGCAAGGCAGGGAGGGAGGGATAGAAAAGGTGAGAGGAACAGACAGAATGTGTGAAAAGGTTCTATTCTACAGCGCATGCTCTCTGTAGTGACAGCAGCTGTCACTACTCTGTGTCTTTCTCCTTTTTATTTTCTCTTCACACGCGCTCTCTTGTTCCTTCTCTGCCTCCCTCCCTCTCCATGATCCTCTCCTTCTTTTGCAACCATCTCTCTCTCTCTCCTTTCCCCTCTGTCATCTCTGGATGGATAGAGAGATGAACAGGAGAACTGTTATGTGATGGTGCAATCCCAGCTGGGTTTCTATGTTCTCCTCTCTTAATGGCAGCACCCCACTGCTCTGATTGGCCTGCAGCTAGATCAACAGAACACTTACCTAACACCCCGTCCTGCAATCACAACCAGGATATATTCCCGTTTTTGTCATACAGAAGACTGTGTGCAAATAGCAAATGACTTTATTCACTGTATAAGAAGTGGAGCACTGTATTGGAAATAGGGGATCATTTGAGGCGTGGCTTTCGCACACACAGACACACACACACACACACACACACACACACACACACACACACACACACACACACACACACACACACACACACCTATAACCTTTGCATAACTTTGTCTTCGCTATCCTTCACCAGTTGACAAGTGACCGTCAGACACTTGGCTGAAAGTCTTGTCACCATGCATATACTGTATGCTTTAACATCTCCCTTAAACAGCTAAATTATCCTTCAGTGACGTTTTCTAGGAAATCATTAGCCTACACTGCAGTACCGTAGCCAGAAATTCATTGGTGGGTGGGTCTGCAGAAATGTGGGTAATTAACTTCACAATGTGGGTAATTAACTACACATTTTGCCATAGGGCAAAGAGAAACATTTTGCAGTTGTATAGCTAATCTCATGCTATTCTACACATTTTGCCATGAGGCCGGAGAGAAAATGTTATTTTTAAAGCTAATTACCTGCAACTCTAAACATTTTGTCATGGGGCAGAGAGCAAAATGACCAGTTGTATAGCTAATCTGATGCTATTCAACATTTCCATGATGCTGAGAGAGATGCTTTTATTTTTAAAGCTAATTAGAGCAAAAATATAGGTGTGCTGACTGTGACAACGGCATTGGATTATGAGCTGTCTTGTTTGCTAAATGAACAAACAAAGTAGGCAGTAGCATTATGTGTGTGCGTGTGCGTGTGTGTGTGCGTGCGTGCGTGCGTGCGTGCGTGCGTGCGTGTGTGCGTTTGTGTGTGTGTGTGTGTGTGTGTGTGTGTGTGTGTGCATGTGTGCGTGCGTGTGCATGCGTGTAGCCATAGAAGCACAGTGACATATGCCTCTGTGTGGTAGTAATGGGGCGTGTGGCTTTTCAGTTAGTCATTTTTGACCTCTCATCCCATGAGAGTGAATGTCATTCCCGTGCACTGCTTGCTATTCAGTCCATCTGATGGTGTTTGCATGTTTAGGTAAAAAAAAATACATAGTGTCCCGTTTGGCACACTAACAAGGTAACGAGCTTTAGAAAAAAACATCCTCAATCTGATTGGGTGCTACACCCAGCTGATTGGTTAAGTAGAGACAGGACTCGAGAGAATGCGCTCACACATCTGTATTAGGCCGACTTGTATTCCTTGAAGGCACAAAGACCACACGAGGGAAAGTTCTGGTCAAAAGTATGGCCTTGTCTTTCAAAAAAGGTCACTGACTGAAACGACAACAATGAAATCGGGAGTGACGATAATCGTGTGTGGACCGGCATAAACCTTACAACACTTCATTTGACTGGTTATTTATGGCATGGTAATGACGGTTTCATTATCATTATTGTGAGCTGACCTTTGAGGCACCATAAAGTAGAGTCAGTGTGGTGGTGTTTGTGTTTATAACTATTGCCCCAGAAGGACTGATTGGGTACTGTCTTTTTATGGAACATTTTGCCAAGGTATTTTACTACCATACTGTGGTCTCTTCGCTAGTTCTCAGAAAGTTGGGGAGTCCGTCCTCCTACCGACATGCTACAGTCCCTTCATGATTTAATTGTTGAGACTTTGGGATTGTTCCTCATACAGACCGAGACAGAGCAGAGCTGTTCAAAGCTCCTAGTGTGGCCTGTCAGTAAATGAGGAGAGATCATCCCGGAATGAGCTCTTTAGCTCACCGTCTTCGCGTGTACATAACACGCATGCACATACGACAGAACACGCACACGCGGCAGAACGCACACATGCTCAAATGCTTGTACGCAACCACACACACACACACACACACACACACACACACACACACACACTCTGTCAGCTACAGGCTATATCTGGCAGCGGGCCAAGTTGTCTGAAACAAAGCGATATTGTTTCCTCAGTGTAATTTGCTTTGATGTTGCTCAGTGTTCTGTGAGGACCAATTTGTCAGGATGTGGAAGCTGCTCCTTCTGTGTACCAGAGGGGAGACAAGTGTTCTGTGCTGGAAAAAACACTTTCACTCTCTGTTTTACATTACTAGGCCCACGAGTTAAAATGTGTTCTAGTTAGAGCTCTGGGTGGAAAGAGAGCAGAACAAGCCATTGTGCTTACCTGGTGATTGTCTCTACGGAGATGTATACTGATCCACAATAAAAACCACTTTACACTTGTTTTGTGGAAGATGTACCGAGTCGGACACTTCTTCCTTCTATAATACTGTATATGATATATGCGATATAGCAGGTGGTTTTATCCAAAGCAACTTAGTCGTACGTGCGTTCATTTTCACATGGGTGGCCACAGTGGGAATCGACTCACGATCTTGGCATTGCAAGCACCATGCTCTTCCAACTGAGCACCACAGGACCACTTCCTGTTATTTTGAGTTCTGGTTCATCGAGCAGAAAGACTCTGGTTGGTGGTAAATGTATGATAATTAATGGGCATCATTTGCTATTGTTACACGTCTTGAATATTGAATAGCATTTCAGCATCTATTCAAATGTTGACCTTTTTTAGTTTGAATGTCAAATCAAGGGAAACTAATTGCCAGTGATGTTGGGGGAAACACAAGTTACCTCGTGCTCAAGACATTAGCAGAGGGAAAGAGGTTTGTCATCTAACAACAACAGGAAGTTTAAGCTGCCATAAATATGACAGTACTGAGCTATCGTCTCCCCAAAGATTCATTAGTCTCTTTATTTCTCTCTCTCTGTGTGCGTGCGTGCGTGCGTGCGCTTCATGCACATTGATGAAGTCCTCATTTTATATCCATATTTGACGATATTACATCTCTCCCAACCTTGAAGAAATGAGCCAATTACCTACAGTGGGGCAAAAAAGTATTTAGTCAGCCACCAATAGTGCAAGTTCTCCCATTTAAAAAGATGAGAGAGGCCTGTTTTCATCATAGGTACACTTCAACTATGACAGACAAAATGAGAAGAAAAAAATCCATAAAATCACATTGTAGGATTTTTTATGAATTTTTTTGCAAATTATGGTGGAAAATAAGTATTTGGTCAATAACAAAAGTTTATCTCAATACTTTGTTATATATCCTTTGTTGGCAATGACAGAGCTCAAACGTTTTTTGTAAGTCTTCACAAGGTTTTCACACACTTTTGCTGGTATTTTGGCCCATTCCTCCATGCAGATCCTATGATGTGTACCTATGATGAAAATTACAGGCCTCTCTCATCTTTTTAAGTCGGAGAACTTGCACAATTGGTGGCTGACTAAATACTTTTTTGCCCCACTGTAAGTCTTCTGAGTGCAGTTTTGAGTCCGTACTGTGATGTCCAAATAGACACTAAATGGGTTGCTTGCCAAGTGATTTTTGTTTCTTACACTTCTCCAATGTGTCCTCTCTCATTGACTCACGTGTGACGCCGCTCTACATGCGACTGTTTGTCACCTTTTCCATTCCTCTGTCGTTTCCCCACCGTCTGTCTCCTTCCCATCCTCCTCTCCTAAAAAGTGTGTTCTTTCTCCTGGTCGTTTTGGGTCTGTCTGTTAAATGTACACAACCAGCCCTAAAAGACTTGAATAGGCCTTCCTGATGTTTGTTGTGGGGTTGCCTTGGTTACGCGGCAGAAGTCAGAATGTATTTCTCCCTTAATTCTGGCTCTGCTGCCTAACAGCCCTCTATTTTCTTCATCTCTCTTTTAGAAGCTCTACTTTCATGCCCTTTTTATTATCTCCTTTCCTCCTGAATGATTTAGTGCATTTAACCCTCTCGTTAACCTTAGTTAAAACAAATGTCCCGCTCAGCAACTTAGAAATACTACTTTGTGAGGAAATCTGACAGCTGTAGAGTCAAGTTAGGTCATAGGCTTGTTATTGTGTTGTTTGATATTGTTACCTCGAAGTAGATTGGACCTGTTGTCATCAAACAGACACACACACACAGACACAAACTTACAGGAACGCAAACATCAGAATGTACATAACCCACCAACGTGTGTGAACAGTCTCACCCATCCTCTTATCAGCGATTGGCTTGTTTGACAAATACACGGCGTGTGTGTGTGCGTGTGCATGCGTGTGTAAATGTCCACTCCGTGGTAAAAGCTATGGTTAGTGGGTAATGGTTCAGGCCAACAGGTGTCTGTAGGAAGGAACCAATGAAGTGGAAAGCAGAGGGTTGTCATATGTGTGACTCTGCCTCAGTCTCTCTGGCAGGTGATGTTACCTGGAAGCTGCTGTAGCTGGAACTACTCCCATAACACACACACCCACACACCACCCACACACCACACACACACACACACACACACACACACACACACACACACACACACACACACAGCTACAGGAAGGAAAACATCAGAGCGTACCTAACCCACCAACATACAGGTAACTGCCAAAATAAAGGAAACACCAACATCGTGTCTTAATAGGGTGTTGGACCACCACAAACCAGAACAGCTCTAGTGCACCTTGGCATAGATTCTACAAGTGTCTGGAACTCCATTCTTCCATGAGAAATTCCATAATTTGGTGTTTTGTTGATTGTGATGGAAAATGCTGTGTTAAATTGGCTCGAGATCTGATAACTGAGACGGCCATGACATGTGCTTTACATTGTTTTAATGCTCATCAAACCATTCAGTGACCACTTGTGCACTGTGGATGAAGGCATTGTCATTCTATGGGGACACAGCCATTGTAGGCAAAATAATGGGCAACTGTGCCTGCCCAGCATTTTTATAGATGACCCGAAACATGATGGGATGCTAATTGCTTAATTAACTCAGGAACCACACCTGTTTGGAAGCACCTGCTTTCAATATACTTTGTATCCCTCATTTACTCAAGTGTTCCCTTTATATGTCAAAGGCTTGTACTTGTGTTGTTTGATATTGTTACCTCAAAGCAGATTGGACATTTGTCATGAAACCGTGAGAGAGACAGAGAGACACACACACACACTCACTCACTCACTCACTCACTCACTCACTCACCCACTCACTCACTCACTCACTCACTCACTCACTCACTCACTCACTCACTCACTCACTCACTCTCACACACACACACACACACACACACACACACACACACACACACACACACACACACACACACACACACACACACACACACACACACACACACACACACACACACACACACACACACACACACACACACACACACACACACACACACACACACACACACACACTTACAGGAAAGCAAACGTCAGAGGGTACATAACCCACCAGCATGTGTGTAAACCATCTCACCCATCCTCTTCTCAGCGATTTGCTTTGTTTGACCAATTTCTTGTCATACCCTTCAAGTGAGTGAGTGAGGTGAGTAAATGTCCACTCTCTGGTAAAAGCTAACAGGGCATATGGACAGTGAGTAGTGGTTCAGTCCAACAGGTGTCTGTCTGTAGGACGGAACCAATGAAGTAGAAAGCAGAGGTTTGTCACGGAAGCCACTGTAACTACTCCCAGAAGTGCCTTAAACCACTGACCTCAAATCCTCTGGAAAATAAAAGAGATCACTAGAGATTACTTATTCAATTATTCATTCTATCAGAGGTACATGAAAGAGGAACGTTTCTGAGTTTGAGTCAGTCATGGTCATTGGTATGTATTCTGTATAATGAATTGTGTGTGTGAACGTATGTGTCTGGTTGCAAGGATTAATACTGTTGATGGCTAGGCCCTCTGTTGCTCACATTACTGCTCCTGTAAGCTGCTTTTTACCAGTCAAACATTACACTTCCTATCAGGAAGAGACCCCCCAGCCCACCATCACACACACACACACTCACACACACATGCGTGCACACCAAAAAACAAACATTTAAACATGCCCGTAATGTTTTAGAGAGAACAAAACCGCAAACATGAAAACATGCCTCTCTCCGAAACGAAATAGAGACGCAGCATGCAAAGCCTCTTCTCCATGGTTGCCCACCTTCCTCTAGAGAAACACTTCTAATCCTGGAATCACGAAAATATGCCTTTCTCCCTGCTGTGAATGTGAATATGCCTGCACATATGGCCAGGCCTGCTATCCTCCTCACTTCTAATGAGAAATGGTTGTTTTCTGTGTGATGATGTACCTTTTTTGGAAGTCTTCAATGAGTGTGTGGGATCCAGTTCACACCAAACCTTGTACTAGCAGCAGGCATATTTTAGTACTGCGGACCCAGCCCATCTGTAAAGAGGCAGGCACTGCCGGCTGAATATGTAACACTGAGTGAATGTAAATGCCCTTGGCTACACTCATGTGGTCAGAATGAACATCAGAATATTTGATTTAACCGGGATGTCTCTTGAAATTAGAAGTCCAGCAACCATGACAGCAGCCTCACAGTCATTGCATCACTTTCATGTCAAAGTATAGGCCTAGCAGTGAAGGAAGCCAAGAGCCTAGACAGGTGTTTGTGTTACACAGCATTGTGCATATTACATTCCCTTCCTGGTTTAATGAGGTTATCTGACAGGGTGTCCATAAGGATACAGGGTGTATGGGTAATAGTCTTGGCTTAGTGTTGCAGCTGCCTGCCTGACGACAACAATACAGTAATGGTCTGTGAAGGGTGGTTTCTTCCCCTGTACTGTATGGCTGTGTCCCAATTGGCACCCTACTCCCTACATAGAGCACTACTTTTGTAGGAAATAAGATGCCATTTGGGACTGCCACATGCAGCACATGCTCGTTAAGACTGAGTGGGGCTGTTTTTAGACGGCCCCTCTCACCTCCCCACCGACAGAGAAGGTCTCACTACTCTGTGTGTGCGTGTGTGTGTGTGTGTGTGTGTGTGTGTGTGTGTGTGTGTGTGTGTGTGTGTGTGTGTGTGTGTGTGTGTGTGTGTGTGTGTGTGTGTGTGCGTGTGCGCCTGCCCAATCAAGACAAACCAATTAACCTGATTTTGTCTTGCCGAAAGAGAAAGATCCCCCTCGGTACCTTCTACACTGGGGACAAGTGTGTGTGTGTGCATATATACACTACCGTTCTAAAGTTTGGGATCAGTTAGAAATGTCCTTGTTTTTAAAGAAAAGCACATTTTATGTCTAATAAAATAACATCAAATTGAAATACAGTGTTGACATTGTTAATGTTGTAAATGACTATTGTAGCTGGAAACGGCAGATTTTTTAATGGAATATCTAGGCCCATTATCAGCAACCATCACTCCTGTGTTCCATTGGCACGTTGCGTAGCTAATCCAAGTTTATAATTTTAAAAGGCTAATTGATCATTAGAAAACCCTTTGTTAGCACAGCTGAAAAATGTTGTTCTGATTAAAGAAGCAATAAAACTGGCCTTCTTTAGACTAGTTGAGTATCTGCAGCATCAGCATTTGTGGGTTTGATTACAGGCTCAAAATGGCCAGAAACAAAGACTTTCTTCTGAAACTCGTCAGTCTATTCTTGTTCTGAGAAATGAAGGCTATTCCATGCGATAAATTGCCTAGAAACTGAAGAGCTCGTACAGCGTTGTGTACTACTCCCTTCACAGAACAGAGAGGAGTGGTAGGCCTCAGTACACAACTGAGCAAGAGGACAAGTACATTAGAGTGTCTAGTTTGAGAAACAGATGCCTCACAAGTCCTCAACTGGCAGCTTCAATAAATAAGACCCGCAAACACCCGTCTCAGCGTCCACAGTGAAGAGGCGACTCCGGGATGCTGGCCTTCTAGGCAAAGTTGCAAAGAAAAAGCCATATCTCAGACTGGCCAACAAAACGAAAAAATGAAGATGGGCCAAAGAACACAGACAGATGAAGATTGGAAAAGGTGTTATGGACAGTCAATCTAAGTTTGAGGTCTTCAGATCACAAAGAAGAACATTTGTGAAATGCAGAAAAAATGAAAAGATGCTGGAGGAGTGCTTGACGCCATCTGTCAAGCATGGTGGAGGCAATGTGATGGTCTGGCGGTGCTGGTAAAGTGGGAGATTTGTACAGGGTAAAAGGGATCTTGCGATCACTCCATTTTGCAACACCATGCCATACCCTATGGACGGCGCTTAATTGGAGCCAGTTTCCTCCTACAACAGGGCAATGACCCAAAGCACAGCTCCAAACTATGCAAGAACTATTTAGGGAAGAAGCAGTCAGCTGATATTCTGTTTATAATGGTGGCCAGCACTGTCACCGGATCTCAACCCTATTGAGCTGTTGTGGGAGCAGCTTGACCGTATGGTACGTAAGAAGTGCCCATCAAGCCAATCCAACTTGTGGGAGGTGCTTCAGGAAGCATGGGGGGAAATCTCTTCTGATTACCTCAACAAACAACTTGAATGCCAAAGGTCTGCAGGGCTGTAATTGCTGCAAATGGAGGATTCTTTGACGGAAGCAAAGTTTGAGGGACACAATTATTATTTCAATTAAAAATAATTATTTATCACCTTGTCAACATCTTGACTATATTTCCTATTCATTTTGCAACTCATTCCATGTGTGTTTTCATGGAAAACAAGGACTTTTGAACGGTAGTGTATATGTGTGTGTGTACATACACACTAACTTCAAGACTGTTGAAAAAGCATTCCAGTTGAAGTTGGTTGAGAGAATTCCAAGCGTGTGCAAAGCTGTCATCAAGGCAACGGGTGGCTATTTGAAGAATCTCAAATGTAAAATATATTTTGATTTGTTGAACACTGTTTTGGTTACTACATGATTCCATGGGTTATTTAATTGTTTTGATGTCGTCACTATTATTCTACAATGTAGAAAATTGTACAAATAAAGAAAAACTCTTGAATGAGTAGGTGTGTCCAAACTTTTAACCGGTACTGTATATACACTACCGGTCAAAAGTTTTAGAACACCTGCACACCATCACATACTTCACGGTGGGAACCACACATACGGAGATCATCCGTTCACCCACTCTGCAGCTCACAAAGACACAGCTGTGGTTCAAAAGTATGTGGACATGCTTTCAAATGAGTGGATTCAGCTATTTCAGCCACACCCGTTGCTGACAGGTGTGTAAAATCTGACTTTCACGTGGCACCGTCATAGGACGACACCTTTCCAACAGTCAGTTTGTGAAATTTCGGCCCTGCTAGAGCTGGAAACGTCTAGGAGCAACAACGGCTCAGCCACGAAGTGGTAAGCTACACCAGCTCACAGACCGGGACCATTGAGTGCTGAAGCGCACAGCGTGTAAAAATCATATATCCTTGGTTGAAACACTCACTACTGAGTTCCAAACTGCCACTGGAAGCAACGTCAGCACAATAACTGTTTGTTGTGAGCTTCATGAAATGGGTTTCAGTAGTGTAAAGCTCGCCGACATTGGACTCTGGAGCAGTGGAAATGCGTTTTCTGGAGTTATGAATCACTCTTCACCACCAGGCAGTCTGGCGGACAATTCTGAGTTTGGTGGATGCCAGGAAAACGCGACCTGCCTCTACGCATAATGCAAACTGTAAAGTTTGGTGGAGGAGGAATAATGGTCTGGGGCTGTTTTTCATGGTTCGGGCTAGGCCACTTAGTACCAGTGAATGGAAATCTTTACACAACCGCATACAATGACGTCCTAGACAACTCTGTGCTTCCAACTTTGGCAACAGTTTGGGGAAGGGCCTTTCCTGTTCCCTGTGCACAAAGCGAGGTCCATACAGAAATGGTTTGTCGATCGGTGTGGGACAACTTGACTGGCCTGCAGAGAGCCCTGACCTCAACCCCATCGAACATCTTTGGAATGAATTGGAACGCCCACTGCAAGCCAGGCCTAATGCCAAACTTCAGTGCCTGGCCTCACTAATGCTCTTGTGGCTGAATGGAAGCAGGTCCCTACAGAAATGTTCCAACATCTAGTGGAAAGCCTTTGCAGAAGAGTGGATGGAGGCTGTTATAGCAGCAAAGGGGGGACCAACTCCATATTATTGCCCATGATTTTGGAATGAGATGTTTGACGAGCAGGTGTCCACATACTTTTGGTCATGTAGTGCATGACATACATACATACACACCCACCTGACCCGGAAGGATGCTGCACGCTCAAGCATGCAAAGAACTGATCAAAACTCGCCCCTCGGCAGTGTGTGTTTTTCTGTGTGCGTCATACACGGACGCGTCCTTTTTATCCACAGCAAACTCTGGCGTTAGAAGTACTGCATCATGGCTTTGGACATGAGAGCATCATGGTTAAGTCAACACCTGTGTCACCTCATTTGACTGATCCATGGACTGCAGACACGAGACTTATAGTGTCACGTCTTCCAGGCGGCTGGGGTCGAGGCTCCATGACAGGGTCTTGACAGTATCACATCCACCAGCTGACACTTCACTGGGCCGTGAGCTCTGGCGCTGGCTTCCTGATTATGACCCAGCTGGAGCTGACTTTAGGGGCAGTTTCCTAAATGGCCTTGAGTTAGGAATGGAGAGAGTTGTAACTGTGTTTCCAAGAACTCGTTAGGCCGGAGAAATGAGGTAGAGAGGGAGGGAGCTAGAAGATTGGGGTCTGACCTCAATCTCAGTTTCACGTGTGCAACAGCGAGGAGAGCGGGGAAGGAGAGACGGGGGGGGGTTTGGAGAGAGGGGGGAGGGAAGGTGTGAGCGGTTTCTGGATGATAGTGAACAAAGCTCTGATTAGTCCTGAGTGCCGGTTCCTTAATAAGAGCTGCTATCAAACCCTGTTAGTAATTACTCACACACACACCCACACACATATTCACACTCGGACACACACCCAAAAATGTCAGGAGAATTGTTGAAAATGACCAATTTTTGGGGACCAGCCCCTCCCTTGCGTATAGTGACGTCAATCGTCTGAGCTTCGAGGTGTGTGTGTGTCAGTCTGTACGTGTGTTTCACTCTGTGCTATTCTAGAGTGTGAGGTACACTCCATTCTGTGTGTCTGTCCGGTTACTAGAACTGTCTGAAGTGTATTTAGTTGGTTGACTCCACTGTGCTCTGAGGCTGACTGTCTCAGACTAGACAGTGTTGGGGTTGACTGACTGAGACCGTCTCCTCTCTGTCCCCATGTAGAACCCGACCCAGGTGGGCACGTCCCTCCGGGTGTTACGTAATCTGGGCAGTCTGAGGGAGACCATCAGTGTTGGTGGTAGAGGGCTACCGGACCACCATACAGGACAAACGTCACCACCGCCTTGGATATCAAGGGACTCACCCAGTGAGCTGACAACAGAGGTAGGTGGTGGGTGAGTGAGAGTTAGGGGTTGAGGAAAGTTGTGTTTCAGTTTAGGTACTCGTGTCTTGTGTAACTTTTTAACCCGTGTAGTTGTGTTTGTGTGTGTCTGACGTGCGCCCGGCAGAGCCCCAGGCAACACGGCAGCGTTCCGAGCTGCTCTCTGGACCAACCTAGAGAAACTCATGGACCAGATCAGTGCCCGCTTGCGGACAGGTATGCTTTTACCTTTACAGATACTTTACCCAAGCAAAGGTGCACTTTTACCTGCTGAAGTAGAGTAATGTACCTAGTCAGGGAGTACTGAGTTAACCTGTAATCTCTCTGTGTTTAGATGCAACACCTCCAGAAGTTCTTGACGAAGAAGAGAGACCCTGTCACTCACGTCTGCTTCATCAATGAGATCATTAAGGTGAGACGCCATGTCCTCGTAAAAGGCCTGTGTGTCCTTGCCCCTGGACTGTCATCAGCACACCCTTCCACAACATCTATCCCTCTGCTCTTGGCAATATCTTTCTCTTCTCTTTTGCCTTCCCCTGCCAACCTCTTTCCCATCCCTTCCCTCTCCCTCTCCCATTCCCCTCTCTCCATACTGATCGGTCCATTACCTGGGCCTGTCCTGGACCAGACCTACCCAGGCTTTATTGACTCTGCTGGCATCAGCAGAATGCTGGGCTGTTAAGCAGAACAGCATGCAGGGACTTAAGTTCTCTAATACAAGCTGAAAGAGATTCAGCTGTGCCAATTTTCTTTCTTCGAGGAGCATGGACCTTTTAATTTGCTCCCTCCCTTCCTCTCTTTCTCTCCCTTTCGCTCTGTTTCTGTCCCCCTCTCGTTCCCTCCGTTGTCATGCTCTCTTCATCTGTCTCTCCATCTCTCTTTATTCTCTATAAAAGTCCACAGTCCTATAATTGGCCTTTTCTATTCAGGAGAGCAGTGGACCTATTATCAGCTTGCTCCAATTAAGGTCTAGTTCTGTCTATGTGTGGTGCGTGCGTGCGTGTGTGTGTGTGTGTGTGTGCGTGTCCATGCCTGTTTGCGTATGTTCAGAAGGAGGACATGGACATAGTATGGTCTATTTTGTGTTGGTTTAACGTTATCAGGTTAGCATTGATCGACTGTGTGTGTGTGTGTCCTTTTTGTAGGACATGTAGAACATGAAGCAGAGTAGGCCTAGTTTACTTTAGTTTCTGTAAGGTAAGCGGAAATCATCCAGTCTTTAGGCTCTGGGGCAGTTTACCTAGAAATGAAGCACATCTCACACAGCTGTCATCATCACCATTAATATCATCATCATCATCATCATCATCATCATCAATACCATCAACATCAATACCATCACCTCCATTAAGATCATCACCATCATCATCACCATTAAGATCATCATCATAACCATTAAGATCATCACCACCATTAGAATCATCACACCGTCATCATCAATACAATCACACCATCATTATCAATACCATTACCACCATCACCACCATTAAGATCATCATCATAACCATCATCATCACCATTAAGATCATCATTACCATTAATATTATCACCATCATCATCATTAAGATCCTCACCATCATCATCATCACCATTAAGATCATCACCATCATCATCATCATCATCATCACCGTTCAGAACATCACCATTAAGATCATCACCATCATCAACATTAAGATCAACGCCATTAAGATCATCACCATCATCACATTAAGAACATCACATTAAGATCATCATCATCACCATTAAGATCATCACCATCACCATTAAGATCATCATCATTATCATCACCATTAAGATCATCACCATCATCATCACCATCTTCATCACCAACATTAAGATCATCACCATTAAGATCATCACCACTGTCATCATCACCATCTTCATCATCACCATTAAGATCATCACCATCTTCATTATCACCACTACAATCATCACCAGCTTCATCATCATAGTCATTATCAGCATCACCATAACCAGCAGCATCATCACCATTAAGATCATCACCATCATCATTAAGATCACATCGTCACCACCATCGCCACCATTAAGATCATCATCACCATTAAGATCATCACCATCATCATCCTCGCCATTAAGATCATCGCCATTAAGATCACCATCATCATCACCATTAAGATTATCATCACCATTAAGATCATCGCCATCATCATCACCATTAACATCACAATATCCTCATCATTATCATCACCATTAAGATCATCACCATCATCACCATTAAGATCATCGCCATTAAGATCACCACCATCATCACCATTAAGATCATCACCATCATCATCACCATTAAGATCATCACCGTCTTCATAATCACCATTAAGATCATCACCATCTTCATAATCACCATTAAGATCATCACCATCTTCATCAACACAGTCATCATTACCATAACCACCAGCATCATCATCATTAAGATCATCACCATCATCATCATCATTAAGATCACACCGTCACCACCATCACCACCATTAAGATCATCACCACCATCACCATTAAAATCATCATCATCACCATTAAGATCATCACCCCTTCATCATTAAGATCATCATCATCATTAAGATCATCAAAATCATCATCATCACCATTAGATCATCACCGCCATCATCACCATTTCCTGTTCCACTGTCCACTGTTCCTGTCATCTTAGGACCAGATCAGAGCAGGTCATTAGTATGAGTGTAGGGCTAGCTCAGCTCTACAGACAAACAGCATGAGGAAATGCAGATCTATTAAACAGAGCCGAAAGACACATTAATCTGTAATCAGGATGTCAAGCAAGGAGACAGAATTTGTCTGATCTCATGTGTGCACTAACCTCCTAAGACACCCAGCTATGACTTGTAACCATGGTGATGAGCTGTCATTGTTGTCCACGGCGACGGTTATGGCACAGCTTGGTGGACGCGCACTTGTGTGTGTGTGGGGTGGGGGTGGGGTTCTAGCTGATTTGCCGTGAGATAAATGTGTGGGGCGATAGCAGCGTCTGGTGTGGCATTATCTACCAGGATCACACTGGTAGATAATGATGTTAATGACAGTCACACTGCCCTTCTGCCTGTGGGGTGCAGGCTGCACTCATCACAGCCATGTGTGTGTGTGTCCCTCTCTGTTCAGTTGTTTCTCTCTCTCTTCTCTTTTTTGTTGTTGAATTTTTTACCCCTTTTTCTCCCCAATTTCGTGGCATCAAATTGTTTAGTAGCTACTATCCTGTCTCATCGCTACGGTCTCGGAGAGACGAAGGTTGACGAAGGTTGAAAGTCCTGCGTCCTCTGATACACAACCCAACCAAGCCGCACTGCTTCTTAACACAGCGCTCATCCAACCTGGAAGCCAGCCGCACCAATGTGTCGGAGGAAACCTGTCAGCCCGCCACAGGAGTCGCTGGTGCGCCAAGTCAAGGATATCCCTACCGGCCAAGCCCTCCCTAACCCGGACGATGCTGTTGTGCGTCGCCCCATGGACCTCCCGGTCGCGGCCGGTTGCGACAGAGCCTGGGCGCGAACCCAGAGTCTCCGGTGGCACAGCTGGCTCTGCAGTACAGCACCCTTAACCACTGCGCCACCCAGGAGGCCCCGTTTCTCTCTTCTCACTGCAGGACGGCCAGCCTGATATCCTCTACACGTTTTGGAGTGATGTCACACACACTCTCTCAGTGGAGTTGCAGAGAGCAACGGCTGGTGAGGCTACATAGTAATGTCTGTTTCACAGAGTAACGCTGATGCACCCTAATAGCAGTGTGTGTGTGTGTGTGTGTGTGCTTACTCTCTCTCTCTGTGTCTCTCTCTCTCTCTCTCCCTCATACATTTCTCTTCATCTTCTCTCTTTCAGGCATAGCGTTATGCCACGTCGCCTGCAAGTAATGCTGTACCTGCATTTCCGTGCGTTTGTGTGAGTGTATCAGTGGTACAGCACAGACGGTGGGGCCATCACTCTTCCCTTCTCCTATAAACCCTAAACGCTCGTCCCTGTCCCATCCCAACCACTGCGGGGTATGATTACACCTCTCTGATGATATATTACCCACCTTTCAGACAGGACAGGGTCTATAAACACATACACACTCGCACACACACCTTGAATTTATACCCCTCCATGGGCTTGGCCTTATATAAGGGGGAGATACAACCCAACAGCATCCCTACACACACACCGCGGAGAAACGTTTCCGCCCCCTCCTTATCTTACAGTAAGTGTGCCATTTCAGCAGAAGGGATAAATGTCAGTAGATGTAGAGGTGAGTTAAAGAGAGGTGTGTTTGGCTCCTGTGGTGCTGTTAACTCTATTTTCACACTGCGATCTGTGGGCTGCCTACCTATAGGATCTTTTGACTGCATATGGAACTGTTTCTAAAAACTCTTATAGACGCCATTGTCTTTTCTCCTGCCGAGTTCTGCATCTAATTCCCTGGTGGTGAGAGACTCGAGAACATTGACTGATAGCAGATGTCATGAAAAAGATACGAAGGGAAAATGTGTGCAACACAACCTATACAAAGTGCTCCCTTGGCAGGGTAAAGAAAGAGAGCAGTCGAGCGATGATCCAGTCACCGTTGCACTAATTGTGTGTGTCTTTACCATTTCGTAAAGCCCACAGTAGCCTGCCTTGGACGAATCGGTGTCTATTGATCCCTGCTCTAACACAGTTCAGTGTTATCACCTGTTAATGATGCTCCTCATTCACTCTCACTGGTCAATACAGAGTTCATCCGCACAGGCCCAGTATATCTCTTTTTCCTCCCTCTCTCTCTGTCTTTGTCTCCCTGGCTCACTCTCTCTCTATCCTTCCTCCCTCTGTCTCTGTGCCAGTGGCCCCCACTCCTCCAAATATTGTAATATTTTTTTATCTTTATTCTTTCTCTTATGGTGAAATATAACCTATGGTTCTATTAGCATATGGAAATATGATAATTAGAATAAATATACTGAATGTCAAATGCTGTATGCACATTATCCTTTCTCCTCCTGTATACGAGAATATGAATTAGAGTAGTGTATATGAATGCTATCTATGCACAATATCCTTTCTCCTCCTGCCTGCGCTGCTCCCTCCAGACCTCATTAGAGCCTGAAAGTACTTCAGTTCAAACCTGTATGAATCATTCTAAAACGCTATATTATGCATTCACCAAATCAATCTACATTAAAACAATCTGCATATCATCCCTTAACGAGCAACTAATCACTCGCAAAGTCAGGGGATTAACATAATAATGAGCGGGTAAATGTCACCGTTTATTTTCTGTTCTTTTAATCAGGATAGTCTTTCTGTTTCAGTCTCATCCCTTCATCCATGCTCTAGTCTGGTACTCGGGGATAATGTGATGTTTCTAGTTCACGGGAGCAGAAAGACTGTTCGTGTGCATCAAAGCAGATGTTTACCTTTGCTGTCATTAAAACACAGAAGGTGACATTTACGGCTCCACTCTCCTGCTCGTCCTCCTTCTCAATCTTCTCTTTTTGTGACCTCCTTCTCACCCCCCCACCCCTCTCTCTCGCGCCGTCTCTTTCTCTATCCAGCCTCATCCTTCCTCAAGCAGGCATTAGAGGGAGAGTACCCTAAAAGCTTCTCTGTCTTTATAACGACCTGCGGCGTCGGCTGCTGCAGTACAGCTCCAGCATCCAGGGGGTGATTTCGAGCAGCGCAGGGCTGGACATCGCCATGGACCTGCCCACCACAGAGACAGACAACCAGGACCTCTTCACACATGCCAAACACGACTACAAGTAAGTGAACATACAGTGGAAGTCGGAAGTTTACATACACTTAGGTTGGAGTCATTAAAACTTGTTTTTCAACCACTCCACAAATGTCTTGTTAACAAACTATAGGTTTGGCAAGTCGGTTAGGACATCTACTTTGTGCATGACACAAGTAATTTTTCCAACAATTGTTTACAGACAGATTATTTCATTGTAGACCTCCACAAGTCTGGTTCATCCTTGGGAGCAATTTCCAAACACCTGAAGGTACCACATTCATCTGTACAAACAATAGTACGCAAGTATAAACACCATGGGACCATGCAGCCGTCATACCACTCAGGAAGGAGACACGTTCTGTCTCCTAGAGATGAAAGTACTTTGTTGCGAAAAGTGCAAATCAACCCCAGAACAACAGCAAAGGACTTTGTGAAGATGCTGGATGAAACAGGTACAAAAGTATCTATACCCACAGTAAAACAAGTCCTATATCGACATAACCTGAAAGGCTGCTCAGCAAGGAAGAAGCCACAGCTCCACAACTGCCATAAAAAAGCCAGACTACGTTTTGCAACTGTACATGGGGACAAAGAGCATACTTTTTGGAGAAATGTCCTCTGGTCTGATGAAACAAAAATATAACTGTTTGGCTATAATGACCTTCTTTATGTTTGGAGGGAAAAGGGGGAGGCTTGCAAGCCGAAGAACACCATCCTAACCATGAAGCACTGTGGTGGCAGCATCATGTTGTGGGGGTGCTTTGCTGCAGAAGCGACTGGTGCACTTCACAAAATAGATGGCATCATGAGGCTGGAAATGATGTAGATATATTGAAGCAACATCTCAAGATATCAGTCAGGAAGTTAAAGCTTGGTCGCAAATTGGTCTTCCAAATGGACAATGACCCCAAGCATACTTCCAAAGTTGTGGCAAAATGGCTTAAGGACAACAAAGTCAAAGTATTGGAGTGGCCATCACAAAGCCCTGACCTCGATCCTATATAAAATTTGTTGGCAGAACTGAAAAAGTGTGTGCGAGCAAGGAGGCCTACAAACCTGACTCCGTTACACCAGCTCTGTCAGGAGGAATGGGCCAAAATTCACCCAACTTATTGTAGGAAGCTTGTGGAAGGCTACCCGAAACGTTTGACCCAAGTTAAACAATTTAAAGGCAATGCTTCTAAATACTAACTGAGTGTATTGTAACTTCTGACCCACTGGGAATGTGATGAAAGAAATAAAAGCTGAAATCAATCATTCTCTACTATTATTCTGACATTTCACATTCTTAAAATAAATAGGTGATCCTAACTGAACTAAGACGGGGAATTTTTACTAGGATTAATTGTAGTTTAAATATATTTGGCTAAGGTGTATGTAATCTTCCGAAACTTTAGAGACTAGACTACTCTCTCGCCCCTTTCTCCTTCTTTCTCTCTATCTCTTTTTTTTTATCCCCCTCTCTCCATGTCTCTCTCTCTCTCAGCTAACTTGTTACAGTATGCAGTCTGCCTCTTCACATCCTACTCACAGTGATCGAATGGTTTGGGATGAGTCTCTCTCTCTCAAACACACAGACAGACAGACAGACAGACAGACAGACAGACAGACAGACAGACAGACAGACAGACAGACAGACAGACAGAGAGAGCCTTATCTCACCTCAACCAACCAGTGTGGGATTGTGCCCAGCTTGCCGTGATAGTCAGAAATAATTTCAGTATGAAGATTCTCATACACACACACCCACACACATTCCGTGATGCGTGGCTCATCTCAGAATGTAAAGTCTCTTTATATTCTGCTCCATCAGTACTAAAGCTGTAGGAGAATTTAAACACGGGAGACCACTAGCAATTAAAACAGGCCACAGAACCGGTCACAGCCAGCACACTGATTAGTATGCATGGATGGAGCAGAAAGTAAACGTCCATTAAACCTGCTATATTTTAGAGTGCTCGGAGGAGTGTGTGTGTGTGGGCGGAGTGCCAGAAATAGTGAAAGAAGGGAGAAAGATAAAGCTTTTCCAAAGGCCTCCAGTGTGAGTGTATAAGAAGTCTTTGAGTGCAGACATGGAGGACAGTAGCTATCTGACCAGAGAAAGCTATATAGCACCTCGCTGAGGAGAGACAGGGCTTTGTAGTGGAGAAAACAGAGAACGATTGAAGGACAGTTGAAGAAAACGATTGATAAAGGAACGTCAACATCAGAGTTTTCTCGAATCCTGCTAGACCAGACTCACCCTCCCATCGCCCTGGTCAAAAGTAGTGCACTAAATAGGGAAAAGGGTAGGGCTGACCTAATTTAGGCGACTGGTCGATAGGCTGTAAACCGAGATTATAAATTTTTTTGTCGAACAGTGGCATGTATGGCACACGAGACGCCTGTCTGAGTGGACTAATCCATTTCAGAGGCTGCGGGGATGCCACACCAGTATCAACAGGAGTACATTTACCGCTAATTCCTATCATTTCTAATCTACAATGTTTATTTTGTTACGGTTATTTCTGTTGATGAATTCAAAATATTCTTAATATTGTAGTTTTACCATTGTCATTGTAGGAGTGCACAACCTAGGCTACACTTGTGAGGAAAAGTTTGGGTTTATTTCATTCCATTTACAAGTTATTAATTGTCTTTTGTTTGGAGTGCTCACAGACACCAGATTACGCATAGAACTAGGCTACCTGGCCTGCGTGCAAATGTAGGCTTATAAATGTACCCATTTGTAAATCTGATACTCATACTGATACTGATACTCTTTCTTCGACTCAAAAAGCAAGTAAACAAAGTCTGTTTTTACATCCATTGAGAATGACAACAGTTCCTCAACGTAGCCTCTCTCTTTCGATAAACACTCCGCATGAAAGGGGAAAAAAATGTCATGCACCGCTTGATCCGGTGGAAATGTCATAAAAAATACCTACCTTATAACTTCTTATGCAAATATCCTACAGCTGTGTCTGTCTCTCAAGAGTTCACATACTTTATGCAACGTTGCAAGTTTGCTAGTGTGAGCTTCAGGCTGGATCCAAGTTAGTAGCTGATACAATGTTTCAAGTTCCTTGCAGACAGGCCATGCATAGCCAATGTGATTAATAGGATATTTATTTTTAACAGGATGTGGTCTACCTGCAGGCTGCAATGTTTTTATATGTAGGCTATATACACATATTGGCAATAGAAGTTACTTTTGGATTTGTATCATTTTCATTTAGATATCATTTTGATGAACCACATGACATTGACTTTGAGATACAAAGACTTTATCAGAAATTAAATATAACCCACGAAAATGTGCATATGATAATCATAACTGGCACGCGGATCAGTAGAAATGGTACGATGACTTGGCACTCCAAATGGAAAAGGTTGCCGACCGCTGGTGTGGCCTATTACCGGCAACTTCAGGAACCTAATGGCAGAATCTGCGAACGTCAGCTGGCAGCGGGAGGAAGAGGGTCGGGAACAGGTTTTTTTTCTGATTCTGCCACCTGATTTTAGTATAGTTGATTTTATTCAAACATAGGGTGTCTATATTACACCTATGTGAGAATGCCGTTCATTGACTACAGCTCAGTGTTCAACACCATAGTGCCCACAAACTCATCACTAAGCTAAGGGCACTGGGACCAAACACCTCCCTCTGCAACTGGATCCTGGACTTCCTGACGGGTCAACCACGGGTGGTAAGGGTAGGCAACAACATCTGCCATGCTGATCCTCAAAACGAGGGCCCCTCAAGGGTGCGTGCTTAGTCCCCTCCTGTATTCCCTGTTCACCCACGACTGCGTGGCCAAGCACGACTCCAACACCATCTTTAAGTTTGCTGACGACACACCGGTGGTAGGCCTGATCACCGATAAAGATGAGAAAGCCTATAGGGAGGAGGTCAGACCACTGGCAGTGTGGTGCCAGGACAACAACCTCTGCCTCAACGTGAGCAAGAGAAAGATGATCGTGGACTACAGGAAAAATCGGGCTGAACACGCCCCCATTCACATCGATGAGGCTGTAGTGGAGCGGGTCAATAGTTTCATGTCTCTTTGTGTCCACATCACCAACAAACTAGAATGGTCCAACCACAACAAGAGAGTCGTGAAGAGGGCATGACAACACCTTTACCCCCTCAGGAGACTGAAAAGATTTGGCATGGGTCCCCAGATACTCAAAAAGTTCTGCAGTTTCGAGAGCATCCTGACAGGTAGGGCAACTGCTCGGCATCCGACCGTAAGGCAGACGGTAGTGACGGTAGTGAGTACAGCCCAGTACATCACTGGGGCCAAGCTATTCAGGACTTATATACTGTACTAGGCGGTGTCAGAGGAAGGCCTCAAAAAATAATCAAAGACTCCAGTCACTCAAGTCATAGACTGTTCTCAGGAGCACCAAGTCTAGTTCCGAAAGGCTCTTTAACAGCTTCTACCCCCAAGCCATAAGACTGCTGTTTAATAAAATGGCCACCCGGACTATTTGCATTGCTTTGTTTTTACACTGCTGCTACTTGCTGTTTATTATCTATCCTACCTACATGTACAAATTACCTCAACTAACCTGTACTCCCGCACATTGACTCGGTACCGGTAAGCCCCTGTATGTAGCCTCATTATTGTTATTTTGTTACTCTTGTTTTTTTACTCTAGTTTATTTAGTAAATATTTTCTTAACTCTATTTTCTTAACTGCCCTTAACTTGTTGGTTAAGGGCTTGTAAGTAAGCATTTCACTGTAATGTCTACACCTGTTGGATTCAGCATTTCACTGTAATGTCTACTACACCTGTTGGATTTGGCGCATGTGACTAATAACGTTGGATTTTATTTGATTTAATATGTGGAAAAATACACGTTTAAAAATGTTGAACAATCGATTGGTCAAAAGAACTGACCACTCCGTCAACCAAGATTTTTAGAATAGGGTGCCATTTGGGACCGAGACCCTCTCTACTGGGTAAACTTAGGTGTCTGGAATTATCAACTATATTTGTGACAGATGCAACAACCTGAGTGTTTGTTTAAATTGCGTTGGTATGGCTAGGTGACCAGACAGGTGGAAATGGCTCCTGTCCACTCTAGCGTCTGTCTATAACTGCTGGAGCCTGATATGAGTCACACATTAACCCAAAGGTGTGAAGCTCCAGGCCAAGCCAGGGGCCCTTGCTGCTCCCTGTTTCCCAGTAGGAGATCATGTCCCTGGGTACTCAGGCTACGCTACAGCGCCTGGCCCCGCTGGTTTTCCCTCTGGCACTCAGTCAAGCTGAGTCAGTGTTGATTAACCAAGAGTACATGAGAGCCAGGTTATCTCCCTGACTTCATTAAATCTCTCTCTCCCTCTCTCTAGTACTCTTTTCTCTCTTGGGTCCCTCACTCCGTCCCACTCTCTACCTCTTTCATTTCCTTGCTTTGCCAGTCTCTCTCTACCCCCATACCCTCTTTCACTCTCCGTCTCTCTGTTTGCTCTCTGATGTAGAGCTGTCAACCTGTGTGTTTTGTGTTGTTTCTCAGTGTTTAACCTTGTAATTACGGGCGCTGCTGTGGGCCAAATTACCTCTGTTACTCAAGGTGCCTGTTGCTGTGGTAGGGCACTGAAGAGAGAGGGGGATGGAGGGGGGGGGGAGAGGTGTGTGTGAAGAAAGGACAGAAGGTCCACTAACAAGCTGAAGGAGAACTGCACAGACGGATAAAGTGAGGGAGGAGGATGGAAGGAGGTAGTGTGAAGAAGCCCAGACGGAGAAGTGACGGGTGGGAAGAGATGGATGAATCGGCTGGTTGACACGGAGGGATAAGTCAGAGGAGAGGGTGATGAGATTGAGAACAAACATTGAATGCACATTTGCTCGTGTGCGAAAAATCACTCGTCGTCATTGTCATTATTCTCATTTAGCGACCTTTCAGTTAACGAGAGAGCACCATTAATCAATAGGCGCCCTGTCTGGTGAATTATGGTGCATAAATGACTGGCCAGATGAACCAATACTTGGAGCGCTGCTGGAGAAGTGCGTGTGCGTGTGTGTGTGCGTGCGCAACCCCATATCCAACCTTGTCCCTTGACGGCCCTACAGGCTGCTGTTTGTTTGGGTTTCTCTACCTCTTCTCCCATTTCATCAGTGTGAGAGAAAAGAGAGAGGGCAAGGGAGAGAGAGAGTTGGAAGAGAGGGTAGCCGTGCCTGTCACTGCTGATGTCTTTATCTCGCTCCAGCGGCACAGACGAGTCCACTGTGCGCTCGCTGTGGGTCTAGATCAGTGTGTGTGAGACGTGTAAATAGACAGAGAATCTGGTCTCTAGGCATGTTCCCGAAATGTAGAACTTTGTTTAAACCAGGAAAATAATTAACCATCAATGTATATTGTATGTAAACACATTCATGAGATAAATAACGTGTGTGTGTGTGTGTGTGTGTGTGTGTGTGTGTGTGTGTGTGTGTGTGTGTGTGGGTGGTCCAGAAAAGGCTTTGAAGGACTCTCTGCAGTCCTACGAGGCAGCGTACCTCTCCAAGTCTCTGTCTCGTCTGTTTGACCCCGTCAACCTGGTGTTCCCCATGGGGGGACGTAACCCCCGCCCTCCCACGACGAAACGGACAGCACCATCAAGACCATCACCAGGTACACACCCACACAAACACTGTTCTCCACTCAGACAACATTCTCCGAGAAGAAAACTGAAATATGATTTCTTACATCTGTTGTTCATCGCACTTTCTTTTGCTGATCTTTCCGATGTCCTACATGTCATATTATTATGTGTGCGTCCTCCACAGCGAGCTGAACGTGGCGTCGGTAGACACAAGTCTGACTCTGGCGGTGGTCAAGAACGCTGCCAAGACCGTCCAGCTCTTCTGCGTCAAGTCTGAGCAGCTGGTAGGTCACCACAACAACCAATTGTCCATCAGTCAAACCCTGTTCTGTGGCTAAGTGGCAGCCCTGTGTGTCAGTGGGCGCAAGGAGAGGAGATGAGAGGGGACGAGGAGAAGAGAACAGGAGAATAGAGGGGGGTAGAATAGTACAGACCGGTCAGAGAATGTCTCTCTCAGCCCATTGTCGTCAGAGCTCATTCAGAATTTCCCTGATGGTCATCATCAAGTGGGCTGCTTGGCTTGTCGGATGAGGAGGGTTACTGAGGAGGCTAGTGCCTGGGTTAGTGACCCATAGGGCTCTGGTCAAAAGTAGTGCACTAATATATAGGGAATAGGGTTTCATTTGGGACACAGCCACACAGTGTCTGGGTGGTTCCTCCTGCCTACTAATGTAGTCTTCAAAAGGTAGAGTTAACCTGAACATTAAGAAATAACAAATGTGTCGAGACAATCTCTCCACCCTGGCTCTCACTCTTGATTATATAGTGGACTAGAAGTCAACCCTGCAACCCTAGGAGCCCTCCGTCGTCCAGCTCTTCACATATGTGGGAGCTGTATCTACTGCGCTTTGTTTCGGACAAACTGGATAACTCAGCGTTCCAGTGCGGTAATTGTTTGCTTGCCAAGGATTTAGGCTTGAGGTGGCTTCCTTGATCACGCAGGTCGCCAGCCTATGTCAGAAACTGGATCGAGTGGGGCTTCTCCATCTGTCGGAGGCCTGCGACGGGAGCAACGGGCTCAAGTTATCCTGCCTCTCGGCCATCCATAAAGGGTTCTCCAAATCCTGTGACCCGTGGAATTGGGTTGATTTCCTTGTCCTTCTCGCCTGCTGTGATTTTGGGCAGCTCTATGGTAAGAACTTTGAGCGTACCTGGTGCAAAAACAATGTCCTGTCCCGGAGCTCTAGTAAATTACATTACTAAGCTGCTCCCGAATGTACTAAGTCAGGACATGGAAATCGATTGTATCGTCGTCCATGTGGGTTTTAATGACATTATGAAGGGCAGCTCGGAAGGGTTGAAACTGGATTTTAAAGAGCTGATTGACTCTCTGCTAGACAATCATATCTGGCCCTGTGCCCTCTCTGAATCGTGGCATTGAACACTTTAGCAGGATTCTTTCTCTTCTGGCTACGTGATTATTGCAGCTGAATGGGTGTAACTTTTGTTGACAATTTCTATACCTTTTTGAAAACAAGACACATTTTATAAGCAGGATGGGATCCTCCCAAGTCATTTGGGTTTCATGATCCTTTCACGGTGTTATAAGGCTGGGTTGAGACAATGACTTATCAGTGACCCAAGCGCAGCTCAGTTAATCCCTACCATTGTGACTGAGTTGTCATAATGCTTCAGCAAATGTACATTATCCCAGCGTTGGTAGACACAATGTAAATAACCTCATTTATGTCCCTCTAACTGCCCTGAATGCCTCTGCTGATCCTACAGCTATTGTATGCAGTAATCATGGGCCTATGAACCAGATTTATACTATTAACACTGAGGTGGTGTGTCCTAGGAGGAAGTCCACTGTGAGCAGCTCACCCTGCACTAACATAAATAACATGAGCACATCTGCTGCTGCTAAGCTTCCCATTAAAGCAATGAAAACAATTAAGCATCCCAGAAGAAAAGTGCTCAAAATTGCCCACGTTAACGTATGTAACTTAAGAAACAAGTTCCTGAAATCAATCATTTGCTAGTAGCAGATGACATTCATATTTTGACTATCTCTGAAGCGCACTTAGATAATTCCTTTGATACCGTGGTAGCAATACACGGTTATAACACCTACAGAAAATACATAAAATGCTAATGGTGGAGGTGTTGCTGTTTATATTCAGAAACACATTCCTGTAAAGCTTAGAGAGGATCTCATGTTAAATACTGTTGAAGTAACATGGCTACAGGTTCATCTGCCTCACCTAAAGCACATTCTGGTGAGAAGCTGCTATGCACCACCAAGTGCTAACAGTCGGTATCTGGATAACATGTGTGAAATGCTTGATAATGTATGTGATATCAACAGAGGTATATTTTCTGTGTGATTTCAAATATTGACTGGCTTTCATCAAGCTGCCCACTCAGGAAAAAGCTTCAAACTGTAACCAGTGCAGGCATCTACCAGGGTAGGTCAACCTACCAGGGTAGTTACAAACAGCACAGGAATGAAATCATCAACATGTATTGATCACATCTTTACTAATGCTGCAGAAATTAGCTTGAGAGCAGTATCCAGATCCATAGGATGTAGTGATCACAATATAATAGCCATATCTAGGAAGACCAAAGTTCTTAAGGCTGGGACTGTATAAGAGGTCATACAATAAGTTTTGTAGTGATTCCTATGTTATTGATGTACAGAATATTTGTTGGTCTCTGGTGTGTAATGAGGAGCAAACAAACGCTGCACTTTGACACATTTATGAAATTGCTTATTTCAGTCACTAATAATTTCACCTTTATTTAACCAGGTAGGCAAGTTGAGAACAAGTTCTCATTTACAATTGCGACCTGGCCAAGATAAAGCAAAGCAGTTCGACACATACAACGACACAGAGTTAGTTACACAAGGAGTAAAACAAACATACAGTCAATAATACCGTATAAACAAGTCTATATACGATGTGAGCAAATGAGGTGAGATAAGGGAGGTAAAGGCAAAAAGGCCATGGTGGCAAAGTAAATACAATATAGCAAGTAAAACACTGGAATGGTAGATTTGCAATGGGAGAATGTGCAAAGTAGAAATAAAAATAATGGGGTGCAAAGGAGCAAAATAAATAAATAAATTAAATACAGTAGGGAAAGAGGTAGTTGTTTGGGCTAAATTATAGGTGGACTATGTACAGGTGCAGTAATCTGTGAGCTGCTCTGACAGTTGGTGCTTAAAGCTAGTGAGGGAGATAAGTGTTTCCAGTTTCAGAGATTTTTGTAGTTCGTTCCAGTCATTGGCAGCAGAGAACTGGAAGGAGAGGCGGCCAAAGAAAGAATTGGTTTTGGGGGTGACTAGAGAGATATACCTGCTGGAGCGTGTGCTGCAGGTGGGAGATGCAATGGTGACCAGCGAGCTGAGATAAGGGGGGACTTTACCTAGCAGGGCCTTGTAGATGACATGGAGCCAGTGGGTTTGGCGACGAGTATGAAGCGAGGGCCAGCCAACGAGAGCGTACAGGTCGCAATGGTGGGTAGTATATGGGGCTTTGGTGACAAAACGGATTGCACTGTGATAGACTGCATCCAATTTGTTGAGTAGGGTATTGGAGGCTATTTTGTAAATGACATCGCCAAAGTCGAGGATTGGTAGGATGGTCAGTTTTACAAGGGTATGTTTGGCAGCATGAGTGAAGGATGCTTTGTTGCGAAATAGGAAGCCAATTCTAGATTTAACTTTGGATTGGAGATGTTTGATATGGGTCTGGAAGGAGAGTTTACAGTCTAACCAGACACCTAAGTATTTGTAGTTGTCCACGTATTCTAAGTCAGAGCCGTCCAGAGTAGTAATGATGGACAGGCGGGTAGGTACAGGTAGCGATCGGTTGAAGAGCATGCATTTAGTTTTACTTGTATTTAAGAGCAATTGGAGGCCACGGAAGGAGAGTTGTATGGCATTGAAGCTTGCCTGGAGGGTTGTTAACACAGTGTCCAAAGAAGGGCCAGAAGTATACAGAATGGTGTCGTCTGCGTAGAGGTGGATCAGAGACTCACCAGCAGCAAGAGCGACCTCATTGATGTATACAGAGAAGAGAGTCGGTCCAAGAATTGAACCCTGTGGCACCCCCATAGAGACTGCCAGAGGTCCGGACAGCAGACCCTCCGATTTGACACACTGAACTCTATCAGTGAAGTAGTTGGTGAACCAGGCGAGGCAATCATTTGAGAAACCAAGGCTGTCGAGTCTGCCGATGAGGATGTGGTGATTGACAGAGTCGAAAGCCTTGGCCAGATAAGCATGCACCCATTAAGAAAATGACTGTAAAAACGATTTAATCCCTGTTGATTGTTGAGGATTTGAAAAATTGTGTGGTTGAGAGGGATGAGGCGAAAGGAATTTTATTTTAATTTGTTTTATTTTAGTTCTCAACCAGTTCTCAACTAGTTCTCAACCAGGTAGACCAGTTGAGAACAAGTTCTCATTTACAACTGCGACATGGCCAAGATAAGGCAAAGTAGTGTGACACAAACAACACAGAGTTACACATGGGATAAACAAACGTACAGTCAATAACAATAGAAAAATCTATATACTGGGCAATAAATAGGCCATAGTGGTGAAATAATTACAATTTAGCATTAACACTGGAGTGATAGATGTGCAGAAGATGATGTGCAAGTAGAGATACTGGGGTGCAAAGGAGAAAAAAATTATTATTACAATATGGGGATGAGGTAGTTGGGTGGGCTATTTACAGATAGGCTATGTACAGGTGCAGTGATCTGTGAGCTGCTCTGACAGCTGGTGCTTAAAGTTAGAGAGGGCGATATGAGTCTCCAGCTTCAGTGATTTTTGCAATTAGTTCCAGTCATTGGCAGCAGAGAACTGGAAGGAAAGGCGGCCAAATAAGGAATTGGCTTTGGGGATGACCAGTGAAATATACCTGCTGGAGTGTGTGCTCGGGTGGGTGTTGCTATGGCGACCAGTGACCAGAATGTCTGGCTGCCCAACCGATTGGCAAACGTATTGCAAATTGAGAAATCATGTTACTAAACTGAATAAAAAGAAGGAACTACACTATGAAACAAAGATAAATTACATAAAGAATGATAGTAAAAAAACTTTGGAGCAACTTAAATTACATTTTTGGGCAACTCAGCTCCATTATTCATTGAATCAGTTGGCTCATTCATCACAAAATATTGATTTTGCCAACTACTTTAATGATTTTTTTCATTGGCAAGATTAGCAAACTTAGGCATGACATGCCAGCAACAAACGCGGACACTACACATCCAATTATATCTGACCAAATGATGAAAGACAAGCGTGGAAGAGGTGAAAAAAGTATTGTTGTCAATCAACAATGACAAGCCACCGGGGTCTGACAACTTGGATGGAAAATTACTGAGGATAATTGTGGACGATATTGCCACACCTATTTGCCATGTTTTTTAAGCATACTAGAAAGTGTGTGCCCTCAGGCCTGGAGGGAAGCTGAAGTCATTCCGCTACCTAAGAATAATAAAGCCCCCTTTATTGGCTCAAATAGCCGACCAATCAGTCTGTTACCAACCCTCAGTAAACTTTTGGAAAAAATGGTGTTTGACCAGATACAATGCTATTTTACAGTAAACAAATTGACAACAGATATTCAGGACACTTATAGGGAAGGACATTCAACAAGCACAACACTTACACAAATGACTGATGATTGACTGAGAGAAAATAATGATAAAAAGATTTGGGGGGTTGTTTTGTTAGACTTCAGTGCAGCTTTTAACATTGTCGATCATAGTCTGCTGTTGATTTTTCAATCTTTCCTAACGACTTTGAGTAAAGCCAGTGTGTCTATGTATGCGGATGACTCAACACTATGCACGTCAGCGACAACAACGACTGAAATGACTGCAACACTTAACAAAGAGCTGCAGAGTGGGTGGCAAGGAACAATATATTTTTACTAAAAGCTTTGTATTTGGGATCATTCACTAAACCCTCAAACCAAACCAACATCTTGTATTTATTACAATGTGGAAAATAAGCAAGTTGAGTTGACTAAACTACTTGGAGTAACCCTGAATTGTAAACTGTCAAAACATATTGATACAACAGTAGCTAAGATTGGGAGAAGTCTGTCCATAATAAAGCGCAGGTCTACATTCTTAACAGCACTATCAACAGGTCAGGTCCTACAGGCCCTAGTTTTGTGGCACCTGACGTACTCTTCAGTCGTGTGGTCAGGTGCCACAAAAAGTGACATAATAAAATTGCAATTGGCTCAGAACAGGGCAGCACGGCTGGCCCTTGGATGTACACAGAGAGCTAACATTAATAATATGCATGTCAATTTCTCCTGGCTCAAAGTGGAGGAGCGATCATTACTTGTATTTGTGAGAGGTATTGACATGTTGAATGCATACCCCACAAGACATACGCCACATGCATACCCCACAAGACATGCCACAAGAGGTTTCTTCCCAGTCCCCAAGTCCAGAACAGACTATGGGAGGCGCACATTACTACATATAGCCATGTCTACATGGAACTCTATTCCACATCAGGTAACTGATGCAAGCAGTAGAATTAGATTTAAAAAACAGATAAAAATACACTTTGTGAGGGGCCTCCCAAGTGGTGCAGCGGTCTAAGGCACTGCATGGCAGTGCTTGAGGCGTCACTACAGACCCAGTTTCAATCCCAAGCTGTGTCACAACCGGCCATGACTGGTAGTCCCATAGGGCGGTGCACAATTGGACCAGCGTCGTCTGGGTTAGGGGAGGGTTTGGCCCAGCGTCGTCTGGGTTAGTGGAGGGTTTGGCCCAGCGTCGTCTGGGTTAGGGGAGGGTTTGGCCCAGCGTCGTCTGGGTTAGGGGAGGGTTTGGCCCAGCGTCGTCTGGGTTAGGGGAGGGTTTGGCCCAGCGTCGTCTGGGTTAGGGGAGGGTTTGGCCCAGCGTCGTCCGGGTTAGGGGAGGGTTTGGCCCAGCGTCGTCCGGGTTAGGGGAGGGTTTGGCCCAGCGTCGTCCGGGTTAGGGGAGGGTTTGGACCAGCGTCGTCTGGGTTAGGGGAGGGTTTGGCCCAGCGTCGTCCGGGTTAGGGGAGGATTTGGCCCAGCGTCGTCCGGGTTAGGGGAGGGTTTGGCCCAGCGTCGTCCGGGTTAGGGGAGGGTTTGGCCCAGCGTCGTCCGGGTTAGGGGAGGGTTTGGCCCAGCGTCGTCTGGGTTAGGGGAGGGTTTGGCCCAGCGTCGTCCGGGTTAGGAGAGGGTTTGACCCAGGGTCGTCTGGGTTAGAGGAGGGTTTGGCCAGGGGGCTTTACTTGGCTCATCGCGCTCAAGCAATATATATATATATATATATAAAATAAATCATTCTCTCTACTATTATTCTTACATTTCACATTCTTAAAATAAAGTGGTGATCCTAACTGACCTCTGACGGGGAATTTTTACTAGCATTAAATGTCAGGAATTGTGAAAAACTGTGTTTAAATGTATTTGGCTAAGGTGTATGTAAACTTCTGACTTGATATATACAGTGCCTTGCGAAAGTATTCGGCCCCCTTGAACTTTGCGACCTTTTGCCACATTTCAGGCTTCAAACATAAAGATATAAAACTGTATTTTTTTGTGAAGAATCAACAACAAGTGGGACACAATCATGAAGTGGAACGACATTTATTGGATATTTCAAACTTTTTTAACAAATCAAAAACTGAAAAATTGGGCGTGCAAAATTATTCAGCCCCCTTAAGTTAATACTTTGTAGCGCCACCTTTTGCTGCGATTACAGCTGTAAGTCGCTTGGGGTATGTCTCTATCAGTTTTGCACATCGAGAGACTGAAATTTTTTCCCATTCCTCCTTGCAAAACAGCTCGAGCTCAGTGAGGTTGGATGGAGAGCATTTGTGAACAGCAGTTTTCAGTTCTTTCCACAGATTCTCGATTGGATTCAGGTCTGGACTTTGACTTGGCCATTCTAACACCTGGATATGTTTATTTTTGAACCATTCCATTGTAGATTTTGCTTTATGTTTTGGATCATTGTCTTGTTGGAAGACAAATCTCCGTCCCAGTCTCAGGTCTTTTGCAGACTACATCAGGTTTTCTTCCAGAATGGTCCTGTATTTGGCTCCATCCATCTTCCCATCAATTTTAACCATCTTCCCTGTCCCTGCTGAAGAAAAGCAGGCCCAAACCATGATGCTGCCACCACCATGTTTGACAGTGGGGATGGTGTGTTCAGGGTGATGAGCTGTGTTGCTTTTACGCCAAACATAACGTTTTGCATTGTTGCCAAAAAGTTCAATTTTGGTTTCATCTGACCAGAGCACCTTCTTCCACATGTTTGGTGTGTCTCCCAGGTGGCTTGTGGCAAACTTTAAACGACACTTTTTATGGATATCTTTAAGAAATGGCTTTCTTCTTGCCACTCTTCCATAAAGGCCAGATTTGTGCAATATACGACTGATTGTTGTCCTATGGACAGAGTCTCCCACCTCAGCTGTAGATCTCTGCAGTTCATCCAGAGTGATCATGGGCCTCTTGGCTGCATCTCTGATCAGTCTTCTCCTTGTATGAGCTGAAAGTTTAGAGGGACGGCCAGGTCTTGGTAGATTTGCAGTGGTCTGATACTCCTTCCATTTCAATATTATCGCTTGCACAGTGCTCCTTGGGATGTTTAAAGCTTGGGAAATCTTTTTGTATCCAAATCCGGCTTTAAACTTCTTCACAACAGTATCTCGGACCTGCCTGGTGTGTTCCTTGTTCTTCATGATGCTCTCTGCGCTTTTAACGGACCTCTGAGACTATCACAGTGCAGGTGCATTTATACGGAGACTTGATTACACACAGGTGAATTGTATTTATCATCATTAGTCATTTAGGTCAACATTGGATCATTCAGAGATCCTCACTGAACTTCTGGAGAGAGTTTGCTGCACTGAAAGTAAAGGGGCTGAATAATTTTGCACGCCCAATTTTTCAGTTTTGGATTTGTTAAAAAAGTTTGAAATATCCAATAAATGTAGTTCCACTTCATGATTGTGTCCCACTTGTTGTTGATTCTTCACAAAAAATACAGTTTTATATCTTTATGTTTGAAGCCTGAAATGTGGCAAAAGGTCGCAAAGTTCAAGGGGGCCGAATACTTTCGCAAGGCACTGTATATACAGTTGAAGTCAGAAGTTTACATACACCTTAGCCGAATACATTTAAACACAGTTTTTCACAATTCCTGACATTTAATCCTAGTAAAAATTCCCTGTCAGAGGTCAGTTAGGATCACCACTTTATTTTAAGAATGTGAAATGTCAGAATAATAGTAGAGAGAATGATTTATTTCAGCTTTTATTTTTTTTCATCACATTCCCAGTGGGTTCGAAGTTTATATACACCCAATTATTATTTGGTAGCATTGCCTTTAAATTGTTTAACTTGGGTCAAACATTTTGGGTAGCCTTCCACAAGCTTCCCACAATAAGTTGGATGAATTTTGGCCCATTCCTCCTGACAGAGCTGGTGTAACTGAGTCAGGTTTGTAGGCCTCCTTGCTCGCACACGCCTTTTCAGTTCTGCCCACAAATTTTCAATAGAATTGAGGTCAGGGCTTTGTGATGGCCACTCCAATACCTTTGACTTTGTTGTCCTTAAGCCATTTTGCCACAACTTTGGAAGTGTCCTTGGGGTCATTGTTCATTTGAAGACCCATTTGTGACCAAACTTTAACTTCCTGACTGATGTCTTGAGATGTTGCTTCAATATATCCACATAACTTTCCATCCTCATGATGCCATCTGTTTGTGAAGTGCACCAGTCCCTCCTGCAGCAAAGCACCCCCACAACATGATGCTGCCAACATGATGCTGCCTGTTCTTCGGCTTGCAAGCCTCACCCTTTTTCCTCCAAAGATAACAATGGTCATTATGGACAAACAGTTCTATTTTTGTTTCATCAGACCAGAGGAAATTTCTCCAAAAAGTACGCTTTTTGTCCCCATGTGCAGTTGCAAACTGTCGTCTGGCATTTTTATGGCGTTTTGGAGCAGTGGCTTCTTCCTTGCTGAGCGGTCTTTCGGGTTATGTCGATATAGGACTTGTTTTACTGTGGGTATAGATACTTTTGTACCTGTTTCATCCGGCATCTTCACAAGGTCCTTTGCTGTTGTTCTGGGATTGATTTGCACTTTTCACACCTAAGTACGTCTATCTCTAGAAGACAGAACGCGTCACCTTCCTGAGCGGTATGACGGCTGTGTGGTTCCATGGTGTTTATACATTCGTACTATTGTTTGTACAAATGAACGTGGGAGCTTCAGGCGTTTGGAAATTGCTCCCAAAGAAGAACCAGACTTGTGGAGGTCTACAATTGTTTTTCTGAGGTCTGATTTCTTTTGATTTTTCCATAATGTCAAGCAAAGAGGCACTGAGTTTAAAGGTAGGCCTTGAAATACATCCACAGGTACACCTCCAATTGACTCAAATTATGTAAGTTAGCCTAGCAGAAGCTTCTAAAGCCATGATATAATTTTCTGGAATTTTCCAAGCTGTTTAAAGGCACAGTATTTGAGATTTGAGATTCTTCAGTAGTCAGCCTGGAATTCATTTCAATTAACAGGTTTTCCTTGTTAAAAGTGAATTTGTGTAATTTCTTTCCTTAAAGTGTTTGAGTCAATTAGTTGTGTTGTGACAAAGTAGGGGTGGTATACAGAAGATAGCCCTATTTGGTAAAAGACCAAGTCCATATTATGGCAAGAACAGCTCAAATAAGTAAAGAGAAACGACAGTCCATCATTACTTTAAGACATGAAGGTCAGTCAATACGGAAAATTTCAAGAACTTTAAAAGTTTCTTCAAGTGCAGTCGCAAAAACCATCAAGCACTATGATGAAACTGGGTCTCATGAGGACCGCCACAGGAAAGGAAGACCCAGAGTTACCTCTGCTGCAGAGGATAAGTTCATTAGAGTTACCAGCCTCAGAAATTGCAGCCCAAGTAAATGCTTCACAGAGTTCAAGTAACAGACACATCTCAACATCAACTGTTCAGAGGAGACTGTGTGAGTCAGGTCTTCATGGTCGAATTGCTGCAAAGAAACCACTACTAAAGGACAACAATAATAATAAGTGACTTGCTTGGGCCAAGAAACACGAGCAATGGACATTAGACTGGTGTGTAAATCTGTCCTTTGTCTAAAGTCCAAATTTGAGATTTTTTGTTCCTATCGCTGTGTCTTTGTGAGAAGTGGTGTGGGTCAACGGATGATCTCTGCATGTGTGTTTCCCATCGTAAAGCATGGAGGTGTTATGGTGTGGGGGTGCTTTGCTGGTGACACTGTCTGTGATTTATTTTGAATTCAATGCACACTTAACCAGCATGGCTATCACAGCATTCTGCAGCTATACGCCATCCCATCTGGTTTGTGCTTAGTGGGACAATCATTTATTTTTCAACTGGACAATGACCCAACATACCTCCAGGCTATGTAAGGGCTATTTGACCAAGAAGGAGAGTGATTGAGTGCTACAACAGATGACCTGGCCTCCACAATCCCCTGACCTCAACCAACTTGAGATGGTTTGGGATGAGTCGGACCCCAGAGTGAAAGAAAAGCAGCCAACAAGTGCTCAGCACATGTGGGAACACCTTCAAGGCTGTTGGAAAAGCATTCCAGGTGAAGCTGGTTGAGAGAATGCCAAGAGTGTGCAAGCTGTCATCAAGCCAAATGGGGCCTATTTGAAGAATCTCAAATAGGCCCCATTTGTTTAACACTTTTTTGGTTACTACATGATTTGATATGTGTGTTATTTCATAGTTTTGATGTCTTCACTATTATTCTACAGTGTAGAAATTAGTACAAATAAAGAAAACCCTTGAATGAGTAGGTGTCCTAAAACTTTTGACCGGTAGTATACATATTACCTCAGTTACCTCAACTAACTGGTGCCCCTGCACATTGACTCTGTACCGGTACCCCCTCTATATAGCCTTGCTTGTTATTTTACTGCTGCTGTTTAATTATTTGTTACTTTTATTTTTTATTTTTTACTTAACACTTATTTATTTTTTTATTCTTAACTTCTTAAAGCATTGTTGGTTAAGCTCTTGTCAGTAAGCATTTCACTGTAAGGTCTACCTACACCTGTTGTATTCGGTGCATGTGACAAATACGATTTGATTTGACAAACACAGACATACTCAGGTGTGAACAGGAAGCGTCTTCAGGGCTGGTACCCTGACACCTTTCTGTGTGTGTGTGTGTGGGCACGTGCATGTCATGAATGCCAGTGTGTGCGTGTCTGCCATCCACACAACTACACTCTGAGGCAATAGTTAACGTTGCTATGGCACCACTTTGCACATGTTGTCTGAACTCTCGCTTTTTCTCTCTCTCTGTCTTCCTGAGATGGCCCTAATTCCTGTCTCTGTCTTCCTGAGATGGCCCTAATTCCTGTCTCTGTCTTCTTGAGAGAGCCCCAATTCCTCTCTCTCTGTCTTCCTGAGATGGCCCCAATTCCTCTTTCTCTGTCTTCCTGAGATGGCCCTAATTCCTCTCTCTGTCTTCTTGAAATGGCCCCAATTCCTCTCTCTCTGTCTTCCTGAGATGGCCTCAATTCCTCTCTCTCTGTCTTCCTGAGATGGCCTCAATTCCTCTCTTTCTGTCTTCCTGAGATGGCCCCAATTCCTCTCTCTCTGTCTTCTGTTATTTATGTTATCCAATCAGCACTATGTCTACGGTGTGAAGGTTCAGATTGCTTCCAGATCATTCCACTCCCAATGTTATTTTCAGAGCTTGTCTATGACTTTTCCCTCCTATTTTCTCCTCTCCAATCATTTGATTAAGTCTAGTAGGTATGATGAGGATTAGATTGTGTGTGTGACCTGCTTGTCATCACCTATGAGATGAGTGGTGGTGAGGTGTCCCCATCCGCCTGTGGAACATGGCCTGAAGACAGCAGCACAAACTGCTACTACAGCTGGATCCTGGTTCCTGCCCCATTTCTGTGTGGCCCCTCCTCGCTCTCCTATAGCAGTGGGAGCTGGCGTCTGGCTCCTGTGGGCCCTTGCTCTCACTGATGCTGTGTGTCTGCTGAGTACTACAGGTGTCCTGACTTTTCTCTCTCTCTTCCCTCCACCTATTTCTCTTTCTCCCTCCTCTCCCTTTCTCTGTCTCTCTCTCTCTTCCGCTCTCTCTCTTCCTCTATTTCTCTTCCTCCATCCTTTCATTCTTCTCTCACTCTCTCTTTTCTCTCCGGCTGTCTACCCAGGGGGATGCCAGTCAGGTGATGGGGCCTCTCACAGAAGGCCAGAGGAGGTGGTCAACTCCCTCTACAGACGACACCAAGATGTTGCTAAGGTAACACACACCAATACGCTCACACACACGTATACACACACACCATCACACATATTACGCTTAGCTTGCACTGTGCTCTTTTTCCACATCTACCTTGTTTTACACGTTCGCATTATGTTTTACATGTCTACCTTGTTTTACACGTTCACATTATGTTTTACATGTCTACCTTGATTTACACGTCCACATTATGTTTTACACGTTCACATTATGTTTTACATGTCTACCTTGTTTTACACGTCCGCATTATGTTTTACATTATGTTTTACACATCTGCATTATGTTTTACACGTCTGCATTATGTTTTACACATCTGCATTATGTTTTACACGTCTGCATTATGTTTTACACGTCTGCATTATGTTTTACACGTCTACATTATGTTTTACACGTCTGCATTATGTTTTACACATCTGCATTATGTTTTACACGTCTGCATTATGTTTTACACATCTGCATTATGTTTTACACGTCTGCATTATGTTTTACACATCTGCATTATGTTTTACACGTCTGCATTATGTTTTACACGTCCGCATTATGTTTTACACGTCTGCATTATGTTTTACACGTCTGCATTATGTTTTACACGTCTGCATTATGTTTTACATTATGTTTTACACGTCTGCATTATGTTTTACACATTTGCATTATGTTTTACACATCTGCATTATGTTTTATACGTCTGCATTATGTTTTACATTATGTTTTACACATCTGCATTATGTTTTACACATCTGCATTATGTTTTACACATCTGCATTATGTTTTACACATCTGCATTATGTTTTACACGTCTGCATTATGTTTTACACGTCTGCATTATGTTTTTCAAGTCCGCATAATGTTTTACATAATGTTTTACACGTCTACATTATGTTTTACATTATGTTTTACACGACTGCATTATGTTTTACATGATGTTTTACACGTCTGCATTATGTTTTACACGTCCGCATAATGTTTTACATTATGTTTTACACGTCTGCATTATGTTTTACACATCTGCATTATGTTTTACACGTCTGCATTATGTTTTACACGTCTGCATTATGTTTTTCAAGTCCGCATAATGTTTTACATAATGTTTTACACGTCTACATTATGTTTTACATTATGTTTTACACGACTGCATTATGTTTTACATGATGTTTTACACGTCTGCATTATGTTTTACACGTCTGCATTATGTTTTACATTATGTTTTACACGTCTGCATTATGTTTTACATTATGTTTTACACGTCTGCATTATGTTATACATTATGTTTTACACATCTGCATTATGTTTTACACGTCTGCATTATGTTTTACACATCTGCATTATGTTTTACACATCTGCATTATGTTTTACACGTCTGCATTATGTTTTACACATCTGCATTATGTTTTACACGTCTACATTATGTTTTACACATCTGCATTATGTTTTACACATCTGCATTATGTTTTACACGTCTGCATTATGTTTTACACATCTGCATTATGTTTTACACATCTGCATTATGTTTTACACGTCTGCATTATGTTTTACACATCTGCATTATGTTTTACACGTCTACATTATGTTTTACACATCTGCATTATGTTTTACACATCTGCATTATGTTTTACACGTCCGCATTATGTTTTACACATCTGCATTATGTTTTACACATCTGCATTATGTTTTACACGTCTGCATTATGTTTTACATTATGTTTTACACGTCTGCATTATGTTTTACACGTCTGCATTATGTTTTACATGTCTGCATAATGTTTTACACGTCCGTATTATGTTTTACACGTCTGCATTATGTTTTACATTGTTTTACACGTCTGCATAATGTTTTACACATCCGTATTATGTTTTACATTATGTTTTACACGTCTGCATTATGTTTTACACATCTGCATTATGTTTTACATTATGTTTTACACGTCCGCATTATGTTTTACATTATGTTTTACATTATGTTTTACACGTCCGTATCATGTTTTACACGTCCGTATCATGTTTTACACGTCTGCATTATGTTTTACACGTCTGCATTATGTTTTACATTATGTTTTACACATATGCATTATGTTTTACACGTCTATATTATGTTTTACACGTCTGCATTATGTTTTACATTATGTTTTACACGTCCGCATTATGTTTTACATTATGTTTTACACGTCTGCATTATGTTTTACACGTCTGCATTATGTTTTACACGTCTGCATTATGTTTTACACGTCTGCATTATGTTTTACATTATGTTTTACACATATGCATTATGTTTTACACGTCTATATTATGTTTTACACGTCTGCATTATGTTTTACATTGTTTTACACGTCTGCATTATGTTTTACATTATGTTTTACACGTCTGCATTATGTTTTACATTATGTTTTACACGTCTGCATTATGTTTTACACGTCTGCATTATGTTTTACATTATGTTTTACACGTCTGCATTATGTTTTACACGTCTGCATTATGTTTTACATTATGTTTTACACGTTCACATTATGTTTTACATTATGTTTTACTCGTCTGCATTATGTTTTACACGTCTGCATTATGTTTTACACGTCTGCATTATGTTTTACATTGTTTTACATGTCTGCATTATGTTTTACATTATGTTTTACATTATGTTTTACATGTCTGCATTATGTTTTACATTATGTTTTACATTATGTTTTACATGTCTGCATTATGTTTTACACGTCTGCATTATGTTTTACATTATGTTTTACACGTCTGCATTATGTTTTACATTGTTTTACACGTCTGCATTATGTTTTACACGTCTGCATTATGTTTTACATTGTTTTACACGTCTGCATTATGTTTTACATTGTTTTACACGTCTGCATTATGTTTTACATTATGTTTTACACGTCTGCATTATGTTTTACACGTCTGCATTATGTTTTACACGTCTGCATTATGTTTTACATTATGTTTTACACGTCCGCATTATGTTTTGCATTATGTTTTACACGTCTGCATTATGTTTTACACGTCTGCATTATGTTTTACACGTCTGCATTATGTTTTACATTATGTTTTACATGTCCGCATTATGTTTTACACGTCTACATTATGTTTTACACGTCCGCATTATGTTTTACACGTCTGCATTATGTTTTACACGTCTGCATTATGTTTTACACGTCTGCATTATGTTTTACACGTCTGCATTATGTTTTACACGTCTGCATTATGTTTTACATTGTTTTACACGTCTGCATTATGTTTTACATTATGTTTTTCACGTCTGTATCATGTTTTACACGTCTGCATTATGTTTTACACGTCTGCATTATGTTTTACACGTCCGCATTATGTTTTACACGTCTGCATAATGTTTTACACGTCTATATTATGTTTTACACGTCTATATTATGTTTTACATTATGTTTTACACGTCTATATTATGTTTTACACGTCCGCATTATGTTTTACATTATGTTTTACACGTCTGCATTATGTTTTACATTATGTTTTACACATCTGCATTATGTTTTACACGTCTGCATTATGTTTTACACGTCTGCATTATGTTTTACACTTCTGCATTATGTTTTACACGTCTGCATTATGTTTTACATTATGTTTTACATTATGTTTTACATGTCCGCATTATGTTTTACACGTCTACATTATGTTTTACACGTCCGCATTATGTTTTACACGTCTGCATTATGTTTTACACGTCCGCATTATGTTTTACATTATGTTTTACATGTCTGCATTATGTTTTACATTATGTTTTACATTATGTTTTACATGTCTGCATTATGTTTTACATTATGTTTTACACGTCTGCATAATGTTTTACACATCTGCATTATGTTTTACATTATGTTTTACATGTCCGCATTATGTTTTACATTATGTTTTACATTATGTTTTACATGTCTGCATTATGTTTTACATTATGTTTTACATTATGTTTTACATGTTTGCATTATGTTTTACATTATGTTTTACACGCCTGCATTATTTTTACATTATGTTTTTACATGTCCGCATTGTGTTTTACATTATGTTTTACATTATGTTTTACATGTCTGCATTATGTTTTACATTATGTTTTACATTATATTTTACATGTCTGCATTATGTTTTACATTATGTTTTACACGTCTGCATTATGTTTTACACGTCTGCATTATGTTTTACACGTCTGCATTATGTTTTACATGATGTTTTACACATCTGCATTATGTTTTACATTATGTTTTACACCCTGCATTATGTGTTACACGTCTGTATTATGTTTTACATTATGTTTTACACGTCTGCATTATGTTTTACACGTCCGCATTATGTTTTACACTATGTTTTACACCCTGCATTATGTTTTACACGTCTGTATTATGTTTTACATTATGTTTTACACATCTGCATTATGTTTTACACGTCCGCATTATGTTTTACATTATGTTTTACACCCTGCATTATGTTTTACACGTCTGTATTATGTTTTACATTATGTTTTACACATCTGCATTATGTTTTACACGTCTGCATTATGTTTTACACGTCTGAATAATGTTTGACACGTCTGCATTATGTTTTACACGTCTGCATTATGTTTTACATTATGTTTTACATTATGTTTTACATTGTTTTACACGTCTGCATTATGTTTTACACGTCTACATTATGTTTTACACGCCTGCATTATGTTTTACATTGTTTTACACATCTGCATTATGTTTTACATTATGTTTTACACGTCCGCATTATGTTTTACATTATGTTTTACATTGTTTTACACGTCTGCATTATGTTTTACACGTCTGCATTATGTTTTACATTATGTTTTACGCGTCCACCTTGTGTTTTACACGTCCGTATTATGTGTTACACATTGTGAAAGGCCGTACCTATTCACTGACGAAATCCTAGGCGGGACAGCACGAAATGAGACGCAGAGACATGACTGTATTGGGAAACTGTTTTGGGAGTTTCAACTCTCCCCGGGGCCGTACAAAAAAAGTGGTACAAAACGCAAATCCAACAGCTTGAGCCGAACCTATAACAGGGAATCGTATTGTGCTGGAATTCACCATAGTCTCCAGCTCATTATCACTCTGCCCCTTTAGTCAGGTCCTAAAGAGAGCACAAACATAAAGAGAGCACAGTCAATTGGCCTCAGGTGAGCTCATCAGTAGTGGCTGTACTGCGGGTCACCTCCAGGAGAGCGCGCTGTCGGGCCACTTGATCCGTCAACATTGTATTTTACGAGAGATGCAGCGAGAGGGAGAGCGAGAGATGCAGCGAGAGGGAGAGCAAGAGGGGGAGAAGCAGTGAGAGGGAGGGAGGGAGAGGAGCATGGAGAGGGGGAGAGAGGAGCAGTGGGAGGGGTGGAGAGGAGCAGTGGGAGGGGTGGAGAGGATCTGCGGTAGGGGGGAGAGGAGCAGTGGGAGGGGTGGAGAGGAGCAGTGGGAGGGGTGGAGAGGATCTGCGTGGGGGGGAGAGGAGCAGTGGGAGGGGTGGAGAGGAGCAGTGGGAGGGGTGGAGAGGATCTGCGGTAGGGGAAGTCAAATGTCTACTGTTTGCTGATGATCTGGTGCTTCTGTCACCAACCAAGGAGGGCCTACAGCAGCACCTAGATCTTCTGCACAGATTCTGCCAGACCTGGGCCCTGACAGTAAATCTCAGTAAGACCAAAATAATGGTGTTCCAATAAAGGTCCTGTCGCAAGGACCACAAATACAACCGTTGCCCTAGAGCACACAGAAAACTATACATACCTGTGGCGCTGATGTTTAGGCCAAGTTAACTTCCACAAAGCTGTGAACGATCTGAGAGACAAGGCAAGAAGGACCTTCTATGCCATCAGAAGGAAAATCCAGAAAAGAGACGTTTTAAAATTCTACAACCACCTAAAAGGAAGCGATTCCCAAACCTTCCATAACAAAGCCATCACCTACAGAGAGATGAACCTGGAGAAAAGTCCCCTAGAAAGCTGGTCCTGGGGCTCTGTTCATAAACACAAACACACCCCACAGAGCCCCAGGACAGCTACACAATTAGATCCAACCAAATCATGAGAAAACAAAAAGATAATTACTTGACACATTGGAAAGAATTAACAAAAAAACAGAGCAAACTAGAATGCTATTTGGCCCTAAACAGAGAGTACACAGTGGCAGAATAGCTGACCACTATGACTGACCCAAACTTAAGGAAAGCTTTGACTATGTACAGACTCAGTGAGCATAGCCTTGCTATTGAGAAAGGCCGCTGTAGGCAGACCTGGCTCTCAAGAGAAGACAGGCTATGTGCACACTGCCCACAAAATTATGTGGAAACTGAGCTTCACTTTCTAACCTCCTGCCAAATGTATGCCCATATTAGAGACACATTTCCCTCAGATTACACAGATCCACAAAGAATTTGAAAACACTTCCGATTTTGATATGTGTGCCATCACAGCAGCAAGATTTGTGACCTGTTGCCACAAGAAAAGGGCAACCAGTAAAGACAAACACCATTGTAAATACAACCCATATTTATGTTTATTTATTTTCCCTTTTGTACTTTACACCATTTGTACATCGTTACAACACTGTATATATACATAACATGACATTTGTAATGCCTTTATTCTTTTGGAACTTCTGTGAGTGTAATGTTTACTGTTCATTTTTATTGTTTATTTCTCTTTGGGTTATTATCTACTCACTTGGTTTGGCGATGTTAACATGTGTTTCCCATGTCAATAAAGCCCCTTGAATTAAATTGAGAAACAGCGAGAGGGGGAGAGAGAGAAGCAGCGAGAGGGAGAGAGAGAGAAGCAGCGAGAGGGAGAGAGAGAGAAGCAGCGAGAGGTAAGAGAGAGAGAAGCAGCGAGAGGGAGAGAGAGAGAGAAGCAGCGAGAGGGAGAGAAGCAGCGAGAGGGAGAGAAGCAGCGAGAGGGAGAGAGAGAGAAGCAGCGAGAGGGAGAGAGAGAGAAGCTGCGAGAGGGAGAGCGAGAGAAGCAGCGAGAGGGAGAGAGAGAGAAGCAGCGAGAGGGAGAGAGAGAAGCAGCGAGGGGGGAGAGAGAAGCAGCGAGAGAGAGAAGCAGCGAGAGGGAGAGAGAGAGAAGCAGCGAGAGGGAGAGAGAAAGAAGCAGCAAGAGGGAGAGAGAAAGAAGCAGCGAGAGGGGGAAGAGAGAGAAGCAGCAGAATTAAATTGAGAAACAGTGAGAGGGGGAGAGAGCGAAACAGGGAGAGAGAGAGAGAAGCAGCGAGAGGGAGAGAGAGAGAAGCAGCAAGAGGGAGAGAGAGGGGAAGAGAGAGAAGCAGCAGAATTAAATTGAGAAACAGCGAAACAGGGAGAGAGAGCGAAACAGGGAGAGAGAGAAAAGCAGGGAGAGAGAGAGAAGCAGCGAGAGGGTGAGAGAGAGAAGCAGCGAGAGGGAGAGAGAGAGAAGCAGCGAGAGGGAGAGAGAGAGAAGCAGCGAGAGGGAGAGAGAGAAAAGCAGCGAGAGGGAGAGAGAGAGAAGCAGCGAGAGGGGGAGAGAGAGAAGAAGCGAGAGGGAGAGAGAGAGAAGCAGTGAGAGGGAGAGAAGCAGCGAGAGGGAGAGAGAGAGAAGCAGCGAGAGGGGGGGATAGAGAGAGAAGCAGCGAGAGGGAGAGAAGCGGCGAGATGGGGAGAGGGAGAAGCGGTGAGATGGGGAGAGGGAGAAGCGGCGAGATGGGGAGAGGGAGAAGCGGCGAGATGGGGAGAGGGAGAAGCGGCGAGATGGGGAGAGGGAGAAGCGGCGAGAGGGGTTGAGGGAGAAGCGGCGAGATGGGGAGAGGGAGAAGCGCGAGATGGGGAGAGGGAGAAGCGGCGAGATGGGGAGAGGGAGAAGCGGCGAGATGGGGAGAGGGAAGCGGCGAGATGGGGAGAGGGAGAAGCGGCGAGATGGGGAGAGAGAGAAGCTGCGAGATGGGGAGAGGGAGAAGCTGCGAGAGGGAGAGGGAGAAGCAGCGAGAGAGGGAGAGAAGCAGGGGAGAGTGGGAGAGAAGCAGGGAGAGTGGGAGAGGGAGAAGCGGCGAGAGTGGGAGAGAAGCAGGGAGATGGGGAGAGGGAGAAGCAGGCGAGAGTGGGAGAGAAGCGGGGAGAGTGGGAGAGGGAGAAGCGGCGAGTGGGAGAGAAGCAGCAGGGAGATTAGAGGGAGAAACAGCGAGAGTGGGAGAGAAGCGGGGAGAGTGGAGAGGGAGAAGCGGGGAGAGTGGGAGAGAAGTGGCGAGAGTGGGAGAGAGGAGAAGCAGCGAGAGTGGGAGAGAAGCGGGGAGATGGGGAGAGGGAGAAGCAGCGAGAGTGGGAGAGAAGCAGGGAGATGGGAGAGAGGGAGAAGCGGCGAGAGTGGGAGAGAAGCGGCGAGAGTGGGAAATAAGCAGTGAGAGGGGGGAGGGAGAGAAGCAGCGAGAGGGAGAGATGCAGCGCGAGAGGGAGAGAAGCTAGGAGCGAGGGAGAGATGCGGCGAGAGGGAGAGAAGCACAGAGAGAGGGAGAGAAGCACGGAGAGATGCAAGGAGAGAGGGAGAGATGCAAGGAGAGAGGGAGAGATGGGGCGCGAGAGGGAGAGATGGGGCGCGAGAGGGAGAGATGGGGCGCGAGAGGGAGAGAGGAGCGCGAGCAGCGAGAGATGGGGCGCGAGAGGGAGAGATGGGGCGCGAGAGGGAGAGATGGGGCGCGAGGGGAGAGATGGGGCGCGAGAGCGGTGAGATGGGGCGCGAGAGAAGCGGCGAGATGGGGCGCGAGGGAGAGATTTGGCGAGAGGGAGAGAGGAGAAGCAGCGAGAGGGGGAGAGGGAGAAGCAGCGAGAGGGGTTGAGGGAGAAGCGGCGAGATGGGGAGAGGGAGAAGCGGCGAGATGGGGAGAGGGAGAAGCGGCGAGATGGGGAGAGGGAGAAGCGGCGAGATGGGGAGAGGGAGAAGCGGCGAGATGGGGAGAGGGAGAAGCGCGAGATGGGGAGAGGGAGAAGCGGCGAGATGGGGAGAGGGAGAAGCGGCGAGATGGGGACAGGGAGAAGCGGCGAGATGGGGAGAGGGAGAAGCGGCGAGATGGGGAGAGGGAGAAGCGGCGAGATGGGGAGAGGGAGAAGCGGCGAGAGGGGGAGAGGGAGAAGCAGCGAGAGTGGGAGAGAAGCAGCGAGAGTGGGAGAGAAGCGGGGAGAGTGGGAGAGGGAGAAGCGGCGAGAGTGGGAGAGAAGCGGGGAGATGGGGAGAGGGAGAAGCGGCGAGAGTGGGAGAGAAGCGGGGAGATGTGGGAGAGGGAGAAGCGGCGAGTGGGAGAGAAGCGGGGAGATGGGGAGAGGGAGAAGCGGCGAGAGTGGGAGAGAAGCGGGGAGATGGGAGAAGCGGGGAGAGTGGGAGAGAAGTGGGGAGAGTGGGAGAGGGAGAAGCGGCGAGAGTGGGAGAGAAGCGGGGAGAGTGGGAGAGGGAGAAGCGGCGAGAGTGGGAGAGAAGCGGGGAGAGGGGGAGAGGGAGAAGCGGCGAGAGTGGGAGAGAAGCGGCGAGAGTGGGAAATAAGCAGTGAGAGGGGGGAGGGAGAGAAGCAGCGAGAGGGAGAGATGCAGCGTGAGAGGGAGAGAAGCAACGAGCGAGGGAGAGATGCGGCGAGAGGGAGAGAAGCACAGAGAGAGGGAGAGAAGCACGGAGAGAAGCAGGGCGAGAGGGAGAGATGCAAGGAGAGAGGGAGAGATGCAAGGAGAGAGGGAGAGATGGGGCGCGAGAGGGAGAGATGGGGCGCGAGAGAGATGGGGCGCGAGAGATGGAGCGCGAGAGGGAGAGATGGGGCGCGAGAGGGAGAGATGGGGCGCGAGAGGGAGAGATGGGGCGCGAGAGGGAGAGATGGGGCGCGAGAGGGAGAGATGGGGCGCGAGAGGGAGAGATGGAGCGCGAGAGGGAGAGATGGGGCGCGAGAGAGAGTGATGGGGCGCGAGGGAGAGATTTGGCGAGAGGGAGAGAGAGAGAAGCAGCGAGAGGGGGGGATAGAGAGAGAAGCAGCGAGAGGGAGAGAAGCGGCGAGAGGGGGAGAGGGAGAAGCGGTGAGATGGGGAGAGGGAGAAGCGGCGAGATGGGGAGAGGGAGAAGCGGCGAGATGGGGAGAGGGAGAAGCGGCGGGAGAGGGAGAAGCGGCGAGATGGGGAGAGGGAGAAGCGGCGGGAGAGAGGGAGAAGCGGCGAGATGGGGAGAGGGAGAAGCGGCGAGAGGGGTTGAGGGAGAAGCGGCGAGATGGGGAGAGGGAGAAGCGCGAGATGGAGAGAGGGAGAAGCGGCGAGATGGGGAGAGGGAGAAGCGGCGAGATGGGGAGAGGGAGAAGCGGCGAGATGGGGAGAGGGAGAAGCGGCGAGATGGGGAGAGGGAGAAGCGGCGAGATGGGGAGAGGGAGAAGCGGCGAGAGGGGGAGAGGGAGAAGCAGCGAGAGTGGGAGAGAAGCGGGGAGAGTGGGAGAGAAGCGGGGAGAGTGGGAGAGGGAGAAGCGGCGAGAGTGGGAGAGAAGCGGGGAGATGGGGAGAGGGAGAAGCGGCGAGAGTGGGAGAGAAGCGGGGAGAGTGGGAGAGGGAGAAGCGGCGAGTGGGAGAGAAGCGGGGAGATGGGGAGAGGGAGAAGCGGCGAGAGTGGGAGAGAAGCGGGGAGAGTGGGAGAGGGAGAAGCGGGGAGAGTGGGAGAGAAGTGGGGAGAGTGGGAGAGGGAGAAGCGGCGAGAGTGGGAGAGAAGCGGGGAGATGGGGAGAGGGAGAAGCGGCGAGAGTGGGAGAGAAGCGGGGAGATGGGGAGAGGGAGAAGCGGCGAGAGTGGGAGAGAAGCGGCGAGAGTGGGAAATAAGCAGTGAGAGGGGGGAGGGAGAGAAGCAGCGAGAGGGAGAGATGCAGCGCGAGAGGGAGAGAAGCAAGGAGCGAGGGAGAGATGCGGCGAGAGGGAGAGAAGCACAGAGAGAGGGAGAGAAGCACGGAGAGAAGCAGGGCGAGAGGGAGAGATGCAAGGAGAGAGGGAGAGATGCAAGGAGAGAGGGAGAGATGGGGCGCGAGAGGGAGAGATGGGGCGCGAGAGGGAGAGATGGGGCGCGAGAGGGAGAGATGGAGCGCGAGAGGGAGAGATGGGGCGCGAGAGGGAGAGATGGGGCGCGAGAGGGAGAGATGGGGCGCGAGAGGGAGAGATGGGGCGCGAGAGGGAGAGATGGAGCGCGAGACGGAGAGATGGGGCGCGAGAGAGAGTGATGGGGCGCGAGGGAGAGATTTGGCGAGAGGAAGAGAGAGAGAAGCAGCGAGAGGGGGGGATAGAGAGAGAAGCAGCGAGAGGGAGAGAAGCGGCGAGAGGGGGAGAGGGAGAAGCGGTGAGATGGGGAGAGGGAGAAGCGGCGAGATGGGGAGAGGGAGAAGCGGCGAGATGGTGAGAGGGAGAAGCGGCGAGATGGGGAGAGGGAGAAGCGGCGAGATGGGGAGAGGGAGAAGCGGCGAGATGGGGAGAGGGAGAAGCGGCGAGAGGGAGAAGCGGCGAGATGGGGAGAGGGAGAAGCGGCGAGAGGGAGAAGCGGCGAGAGGGAGAAGCGGCGAGAGTGGGAGAGAAGCGGGGAGAGTGGGAGAGGGAGAAGCGGCGAGAGTGGGAGAGAAGCGGGGAGATGGGGAGAGGGAGAAGCGGCGAGATGGGGAGAGGGAGAAGCGGTGAGATGGGGAGAGGGAGAAGCGGCGAGATGGGGAGAGGGAGAAGCGAGCGAGAGGGAGAAGCGGCAAGAGGGGGAGAGGGAGAAGCGGCGAGAGTGGGAGAGAAGCGGGGAGAGTGGGAGAGGGAGAAGCGGCGAGAGTGGGAGAGAAGCGGGGAGATGGGGAGAGGAAGAAGAGGCGAGAGTGGGAGAGAAGCGGGGAGAGTGGGAGAGGGAGAAGCGGCGAGTGGGAGAGAAGCGGGGAGATGGGGAGAAGGAGAAGCGGCGAGAGTGGGAGAGAAGCGGGGAGAGTGGGAGAGGGAGAAGCGGCGAGAGTGGGAGAGGGAGAAGCGGCGAGAGTGGGAGAGGGAGAAGCGGCGAGAGTGGGAGAGAAGCGGGGAGAGTGGTTGAGGGAGAAGCGGCGAGAGTGGGAGAGAATCAGCGAGAGGGGGAGGGAGAGAAGCAGCGAGAGGGAGAGATGCAGCGCGAGAGTGAGAGAAGCAAGGAGCGAGGGAGAGATGCGGCAAGAGGGAGAGAAGCACAGAGAGAGGGAGAGAAGCACGGAGATAAGCAGGGCGAGAGGGAGAGATGCAGCTCGAGAGGGAGAGATGCAAGGAGAGAGGGAGAGATGGGGCGCGAGAGGGAGAGATGGGGCGCGAGAGGGAGAGATGGGGCGCGAGAGGGAGAGATGGGGTGCGAGAGGGAGAGATGGAGGCGAGAGGGAGAGATGGGGCGCGAGAGGGAGAGATGGGGCGCGAGAGGGAGAGATGGGGCGCGAGAGGGAGAGATGGGGCGCGAGAGGGACGGATGGGGCGCGAGAGGGACGGATGGGGCGCGAGGTAGGGATGCGGCGAGAGGGAGAGATGGGGCGCGAGAGGGAGAGAAGCAAGGAGAGGGAGAGAAGCAAGGAGAGGGAGAGAAGCAAGGAGAGGGAGAGAAGCAGGGAGAGAGGAGAGAAGCAGGGAGAGAGGAGAGAAGCAGGGAGAGAGGAGAGAAGCAGGGAGAGAGGGAGAGAAGCAGGGAGAGAGGGAGAGAAGCAGGGAGAGAGGAGAGAAGCAAGGAGAGAGGAGAGAAGCAGGGAGAGAAGCAGGGGGAGGGGAGAGAAGCAGGGAGAGAGGAGAGAAGCAGGGAGAGAGGCAGAGAAGCAGGGAGAGAGGAGAGAAGCAGGGAGAGAGGAGAGAAGCAGGGAGAGAGGAGAGAAGCAGGGAGAGAGGAGAGAAGCAGGGAGAGAGGAGAGAAGCAGGGAGAGAGGAGAGAAGCAGGGAGAGAGGAGAGAAGCAGGGAGAGAAGCAGGGAGAGAAGAGAGAAGCAGGGAGAGAGGAGAGAAGAGAGAAGCAGGGAGAGAGGAGAGAAGCAGGGAGGGAGAGAGGAGAGAGGAGAGAAGCAGGGAGAGAGGAGAGAAGCAGGGAGAGAGGAGAGAATCAGGGAGAGAGGGAGAGAAGCAGGGAGAGAGGGAGAGAAGCAGGGAGAGAGGAGAGAAGCAGGGAGAGAGGAGAGAAGCAGGGAGAGAGGGAGAGAAGCAGGGAGAGAGGGAGAGAAGCTGCGCGAGAGGCAGAGAAGCGGCGCGAGAGGCAGAGAAGCGGCGCGAGAAGGAGAGATGCGGCGCGAGAGGGGAGAGGAGCGGTGGCGAGAGGGGGAGAGGAGAGGCGAGAAGGATGACGAAGGAAGGGACGGAGTCAGATGTAGAGAGAGAGCGAGAGAGTGGCAGAGAAAGAGAGAGGGAGAGATGGGGAAACTTATTCCTTAATATGGCCCATTAAAGATGTATGATGTGTCCTAGTGCTGGGGCCTGCGTGATTAATAGTGGCATAAAAATAGATTACTCTGCCATCAAATATTTAGTGGCCTGGGAGATTGTCAAAATTGTACAATTTGAAAGCAGAGTGAGGCCGTTTCAGCAAGAACGCCTGGTTATTTTAAGAGGGAGGGATGGAGGGAGGGGGAGAAAAGAAGGATGGGATGGAAGGAGGGACGTTGAGGATAGGAGAGGAAGGAGGGAGGATAAATGCTGTAATAACCCTTAGAGGAATACGGGAGGGATATGTGAGGAAAGAGACGATTATGGTTTGTCAGGTTTCACTGTAAGCTGACCTGTGTGTGTGTGTGCGTGCGTGCATGCGTGCGTGCGTGTTCTCAGGTGATATTGGGATTGGGGTCATGTCCTCCGGCTGCTGAACATGCTCTCACTGCTTCCCTAGAGGTAAGACACGCTCGTCTCCTCCCATACTGATCTTCTCTTTTCCCCTCTCTACTCCTCCTCCTCTCATCTCTACCCTTCGCGTGTACAAGGAGTATATTGTACACGCGACTTTCACCCCCCTTCGTCCCCCAAAAGGAGGGGGAAAAGTCAGAATTGTGGAATCGAAAAAGGAAAATAAGGTTAAAAAGACGTGAAAACGTCTTCCGTTGTGGACACCGTACATCTTTTGAATTCAAAAAAAGAACTTCATCTTCTTTCTCTCTCCATTCTATCTGATGTGCAGATGGTTGTGGATTATGATTGGGCACTTTTGGAACTGAGTTATGGAAACTATTGGCATTACTGCTGCACCTCCCTCTGGGAGGTGAAAGGGTAAACACTGAGTGGAGTGTGTCCACTCTTCTTTGGCTATCACTCGCTTTTTCTCACAAAGTTATTTTGTGGTAACTGGGAAAACGGTCGGAGGCTTGTTTCTCTCTGCTTTCCGCCAATCCCACACGCACACAACAACGGAGGGGACATTGTTAACTTTAGAGAGGAGATCTGAACAGAGATCTGGTTATCTATTGTTGGCAGGGGCTTAGCTGACTAGCACACAAACACACACAAACAAACACACACACACTGGGTCAGGTCTATTGAGTTTAGATTGATCTAAAGATGGACGATAAACTGGCGGCACCACTCCGAACCCCACGACCGACACACACACACATGCCCAAACACACAACCAGTCTCACACACACTTCTAGAGTACACTGCAAATGTCCGCGTATCAGCAAATCACATTCAGCCAAGACGACCAGCAGCCACCTGTCTGTTTGGGTTGCTTGGCAATGGCAGACTTAAGCCAGTCAGGTGTGTCCCTGTGGAGACGGTGTCCTTCAGCAACACACCTGGCCTGCAGATGCAAGCAGTTATGGTAATGTTTGTTCAGTTCATGTGTCCACTGATATTTGAGATGTCATTGTCTGACTGAGTTGTTTCAAAGTTATGACACAACCCTTGTGAACGCCTTATTAAATGATGCACTGCCTTGTGTGCATTTAGGGAGCACAGGCTCTGATGACCAGTGCAGTACAGCCTCTCCTGCTTTCGGTCAGTGACTTCATCAACATCACTATGCATCAGGAAGACTTCTCTGGGTCAGTATACACACACACTTTAAGACACCTCAAGCTAGTCGCCCCCTTTCTACGGTTGGGGTTTCTAGGAGTAAGGTTGGGGTTTCTAGGAGTACGGTTGGGGTTTCTAGGAGTACGGTTGGGGTTTCTAGGAGTACGGTTGGGGTTTCTAGGAGTACGGTTGGGGTTTCTAGGAGTAAGGTTGGGGTTTCTAGGAGTAAGGTTGGGGTTTCTAGGAGTACGGTTGGGGTTTCTAGGAGTAAGGTTGGGGTTTCTAGGAGTAAGGTTGGGGTTTCTAGGAGTAAGGTTGGGGTTTCTAGGCGTAAGGTTGGGGTTTAAGTTGTTATAAAGGGTCATGTTTACAGGTGGGCTTGGTGACATACTGCTACAGAGCTTTATGTGTGACAATAAGTTATCTGTGAAGCTATTATCTGATTGTCTGTGTTCCACCTGGCTCTAAACAGCATCTGTTGCTAATTTACATTTACAGTGTTTCTCTCTTTCCCCTGAGCTTGTGTTGTAACACAAGAATGACATTTACACACTCATACACACATCCTCAGACTATCTATCTACTGTACACACCGCTCTGCTTTTGTATATTATCCTGTGTGTGTGTGTGTGTGTGTGTGTGTGTGTGTGTTGTCTCTTCAGCCCCCTGTCCAAATGGCCTTTCATGGTCAGATAAACACAATATGGCTAAGTGGATGAACTCACCCCTGCCCCCTTTCTCCCCAGTAACCGCAGCGATTTGACGTGTTAAAAAAAGACTGAGGGGTTTAATTTTGTAAAAAGGTCAAGTCTGAATCACCAAGCATCCATACAATGCCAGCCAAGGCAATAGCCCAGTGAAACCTAGCTGTGAGACCAGCAACTCACTTGTATGTGTGTGTACACACAAGTAGAACCAGTCTAGACTATAGAATTAGCAATGAATTTAATACGATGTCTATGGTCTAGACCAGCGGTTCCCAAACTGTGGGGCGCGCCCTCTAGGTGGGGTGGCGGGGTCCGGCTTTCTACCTACTCCTGAAAGTTGTAATAGTAGAATGCACAAGGTGACATGTCTAAATTGGTTAGTGCATCATCAGTTCCTCTTGTCGTGTCAGTCATTACATACCTCAGAGAGCTCGTTACAAGCCCATGTCGGATAGCGTTTTCCAGCTGAGTCTTTTTAGCCCATGGATTTTTATTTTTTGTAGTTCGAGACACTCAAATATCACGAGTACACATTAGACATGGCAAAATGTATAGTCCATTGGGAGCCTCTCTATTGTACAGAGACGAGTCTGGCTAATATGAATGTTCTCCCTGCAACTGTAGAGGGTCTAAACAAGGGTTTCTAAACTTGTGCCAATTCCAGCTTTGGAACCCCCCCCCGACGTGGCCTGTGCGGGGGGCACAAGCAATGTTCTCCCTGCTAACAAGAGGGGTGTGAACAGTGCTTGTGCCAATAGAAATAGACTTGGTTTAGACCCTCTACAGTTGCATTCAGATATTCTCCCTCCATTCATATTAGCCAGACTCGTCTCTGTACAATAGAGAGGCTCCCAATGGACCTGTAGACTCTGTTAGTCTTGGGGCTTTGCAGTCACGACACACACACACACACACACAGCTAGCAGGGTCCCGTTAGACAGAGCCACACAAAGGGTCCCTGCGTCAGTACTGTAGCCTCCTGCCGCTGGCTAAATGTTATCGGCCCCTGGCACACGCTGGTTATTCTGTCACGGCCATACATACAGAGACCGAGAGCTCAGATTGACATTCAGCGCTCTGAATACAAACTAGCCTGCTCTGCGCTCTCTGATCTTGCACAGACAAGGCCCTGCTGGGACTTAGCCGACTCGCAGCACACACATACACACATTAGCATAAACAAACACATTCAGTAACACGCATAGGTCTAGTGTGTAGTCACTCAAGCATTGTGGGTCAATGGCCTGAGGTTCAAGGTTATGAGTCAGGCCCTTAGTCTGTGACCTATACTAAGCATAGGGTGTGTGTGTGTTCTATATATGTCTCTGTGTCCAGGTCTATGTCCTCCTCCGGGGAAGACGGACGTGCCCTGCTCCCTGTACATGCGCGACCTACAGGGCTTCGTGGGCCGCGCGATGGCGGATGACTTCCGCCACTTCCAGTGTGTCGACTTCACATACGACAACACGGAGAGCATCGCCCGGCGCTGCATCACACTGTTCATCCTCCACGCCAGCCTGCTGCGCCCCCCCCCTAGGGGAGGGAGGCAAGATGAGACTGGCAGGCTGACTTCGCTCAGGTGAGGAGAAGGGCTGTATGTGAGGTTGTTATCAGTGTCTCTCTCCGTGTCTGCCTCCGACTCTCCCTCGCTGTTTGCCAGTCTCTTGGGTGTTCTGTGCATCTTGAAGTTCACCCAGTAGCTCTCTATTCGTGTTCTCGCGGTGCTATTTCTTCTCTGTGTTTTTAGATGGACCTGGCCTGTCGCTCCTCTCTGTTGGAGAGTGTCTGAGCTGGGGGAAATCCTGCCGGGTGCTGAGATCGTTCCGGTATGTGTATTACATCTGTTATTATGTCACACCTACTCCTGTTACACCTTTGATGAGATGGGGAACGCCTCAACAGCAGCGGTCGTTTCCCGAGTGAGGGTGGATCTTAAGATGTTAGTCATTATTGGAGGGTTAGAGAGCTGTAATTCTCCCCGCCGTCTGACTCTGTCTCTACTTAGACGCTAGGAGAATGGTTTAAAGATAATGGGTAAAGGCTAATGGTGTAACAGAATGAACATGTTATTTCGGCTAGACACCTCAATGTAGACAAGACATTTTGTGTGTGTGTTGTTAGGGACCCGCTGTTCCAGAACAGTGAGCTGATAGCCAGCAGTCCAGCCGTGGGGGATCTGATTCCATACAGCACCCTGCTACACTTCCTGTTCACCTGAGCTCAAATCACCTCACCAGGTAAACACACCGACACACACTATATATACAAAAGTATGTGGACACCCCTTAAAATGAGTGGATTCGGCTATTTCAGCCACAACCGTTGCTGACAGGTGTATAAAATCGAGCACACAGCCTTACAATCTCCATAAACAATCATTGGCAGTAGAATGGCCTTACTGAAGAGCTCAGTGACTTTCAATGTGGCACCGTCATAGGATGCCACCGTTCCAACAAGTCAGTTCGTCAAATTTCTGCCCTGCTAGAGCTGCCCCGGTCAACTGTAAGTGCTGTTATTGTGAAGTGGAAACGTCTAGGAGCGGCAATGGCTCAGCCGCAAAATGGTAGGCCACACAAGCTCACAGAACGGGACTGCCGAGTGATGAAGTGCATAGCGCGTAAAAATCATCTGTCCTCGGTTGCAACACTGACTACCGAGTTCCAAACTGCCTCTGGAAGAAAGGTCGGCACAAGACCTGTTCGTTGGAAGCTTCATGAAATGGGTTTCCATGGCCGACCAGCACCACACAAGCCTAAGATCACCATGCGCAATGCCAAGCGCCGGCTGGAGTGGTGTAAAGCTCGCCGCCATAGGACTCTGGAGCAGTAGAAACACGTTCTCTGGAGTGATGAATCACGGTTCACCATCTGGCAGTCTGACAAACTAATCTGGGTTTGGCGGATGCCAGGAGAAAGTTTGGCGGAGGAGGAATAATTGTCTGGGGCTGTTTTTCATGATTCGGGGTAGGCCCTTTAGCTCCAGTGAAGAGAAATCAACGCTACAGCATACAATTACATTCTAGACGATTCTGTGCTTCCAAATTTGTGGCAACAGTTTGGGGTAGGCTCTTTGCTGTTTCAGCATTACAATGTCCCTGTACACAAAACGAGGTCCATACAGAAATGGTTTGTCGAGATCGGTGTTGAAGAACTTGACTGGCCTGCACAGAGCCCTGACCTCAACCCCATCAAACATCTTCGGGATGAATTGGAAGGCTGACTGAAAGCCAGGCCTAATCGCCCAACTTCAGTGCCTGGTCACACTAATTCTCTTGTGGCTGAATGGAAGCAGGTCCCTACAGAAATGTTCCAACATCTAGTGAAAAGCCTTTCCAGAAGAGTGGAGGCTGTTATAGCAGCAAAAGGGGGACCAACTCCATATTAATGCCCATGATTTTGGAATGAGATGTTCGACGAGCAGGTGTCCACATACTTTTGGTCATGTAGTGTACCTACACACACTCCTATACACACTTATCTATTCTGCTTCCAACCATCATTATCTTAACTTTGTATTAATTCTTTCTCTTCTACAGAGAGCAGAGTGGTCCATCGCTCGCTACTCCCAGTGGCTGGATGACCACCCTTCAGAGAGAGACCGCCTTACACTCATTAGGTTACTGCAGGAGAACGACAAAAGTCGTACAGCCTTTGAGACAGCTTTGTTGGGTTGTTTGGTATCACTCAGAGGAGTGAGTGAGCACCCTCTTGTGGTAAAATGATGAAATTCCTATCAGTTCTATTGGGTAGTGTGTCTTTAGTAATGCCATCTCCTTCTCCTTCTGTGTGTGCTAGGGGTGCTCTGGAGGCCTACATGCAGAGTGTGAGGGCTCGTCAGGGGAAGGAGTTCGTACCCCATCATGGTCCGGCTGCTGCAGAGGGCCACCAGCGGAGCCCAGGACTCCAGGACCTGAGGGAACTACAGCTCGCATGATGCAACTGTCTGCACTTCACATGGGCATGGAGAACGGCTCAGTGAAGAACACATCCCAATATTAGGAATGTTATGACTATAGAATTAGTAGAACGGACATGGCTATGAAAATCCTTTGGCTTTTTTTATGGGCCACCCAACAGGAGTTTCCATTATTGAAATTACTTTCAGTGTTGCTCGTTTCTATGGATGTGATGAGCAGCAATTCAAATGGAAAACTACCCACAATATTGTATGAAAAAGTCTGTTCTGCTAACTCTATGGCTATGCCACAGAGGGCAGCACAAGGGGGCAGTTACCTGTGCTTCATACTAGTGAATGGGAAATACACGCTAGCTAGTTATTATGGTTAACCTAATTTTGTACTATTAAATGCTTTATGGTGAACAATACTTATAAGGAATGATTGATGGTAGGGCTCTATTCAATCCGTATCGCGGAAATTCCGCATTAAAGTGTCATTTTAATTTCAAGGCCGTGTTAGTGGAGACTGCATTCACGGTAAACGATGTCGGTTCAGAGTGTGCTATCTGGGTTGAATAAAGCCCTTAGTCTATTACACATAGCTCTTTCCCCTGTCTGGTCTATAGAACTGTTAATATGTTGTCTTGTCGATGTAAAGCTCTAAGGTTGTGGTTATAATAAAACGAGAAGTTAAACAAGTTGTGAAGGCTTGTATCATGATGATTAAAATGACTGATCTTCCTGACCTCCAGAAGAAGTCCAGTATAAATGTATTGGTTGCATGTTGCAACCCACATGGGTGCCAGTTCAGACTTTTGTCCAATCTTACATTTAAATGATCTTTATGTGAGGTGCACTAGGATAGGACGATGCTTTTTCTCGCAGGTGGTCTATTTATAGCCCTGGTTACACCTTGCATTAATTAAATGTGTTTTTCGTGATCTGATCAAGATGATCCAATCACTCTGTTCAAGGTTTACACATGGTGTATTCATTAATGCAAACCGTTTGCAACAAATGAGCACAAACTCTTGCTATTTAACGTCCATTCATTCTCCTTGGTTTGGCTGAGTGTTTTTATGGAGCTGTCATCACTCAGTACCCACAAGGCAAAAAGGTACAAGATTAGTTTTACAAGGATAGGGAAAATATTTCCACAGCTTTATTTGTACATGCTTCATTGGGAATGAAGTAATTACACTGACACAAACAGACAAATACAGCAAGTAGTCTTTAAACGGGCCACTTCCATTGGTTGACAGGAGGCTCTTCAATCAGTGGTTCCCATGGTTTCCACTCTGCCATCTTCCTGGATAGAGCCAACTCGCACTCCGCCTGGAGGGAAGAGGAAATGAGTGGGTCAGATAAGGCAAGAGATGTATGATAAATGAGGAAGGTGGTTTTTGTAGCCGTGGTTAGAACTTCCATTAACATGGCTGTCGTCATCCGATCGAGATTTGTTGTGTCTGTCTACACACGGTAATAAAATGGGATTCTTATCTGCCCACTTCGTATTGTGACCAGATTCCCTGGTCCCTCCCTGGTGGCAAATTAATTTGACCTACCGTTATGACAGAAAACAGCACGCTTTTATAATCAATAGTTTATACTCATCATTACAGCCTACTTTTGTTATCCAATGATTTAAGACTGGGCGTAACAGACTACTGTTTCGATAACCTCGACTTGTCCAATATTCAGAGAATCTCTCCAATCCCTAAAAACATCACCACACAAACGATTTGAATATCTGGATGTGTGTAAAAAATACTATTATTGCACAGTAAGTTAGAGTAGGCTACAAAGTGCATCTCTGAATGGCGCAACGCATTATCCAAATAAGTCAGGATAGGGTTGTTCATTATGCATCGATGTTTACATACATATTGTAAATAACCTTTAGTATAGGCCTAAACAGTATTAAAGGAATAAAAAAGCAACATGCTGGGAGAATGACCGTGGTTTAGTTTCCTCCAAATCATTGATAATTCGCTAACGGTACCTCAAAATGATAACCTATAGCAAGACGTGTGGTCAAATTATGAAAATGCATGGATAAAAGCAGCAATCTATAAAAAGTGCAAAGGAGCAAGCATGTAAAGCAAAGGCTTTATAAAGGAACAGAGTCAATCTAAAAGTAGCCTGAAGAGTCCTTCGTAATTGAAGCCTACACTAGCCTATTGGACAGTAGCCTCGCTCACGCTTAGGCTACAGAAAGCTATGTGCCTCGACGCATCAGTTTGGAAATCTTCTGCACTTTATTGACATCCGAAAAGGACTGCATTATAACATCACTGTATTATGTTCATATCTGATACAGCAACTGAAATGGACTATTCACCACCTGCCCACCGTTCATTCTGGCTAGGTACAGGGGGAACATTAGGCCTATCTATACACTGCTCTCTTCTGCTCCATCATAGTCCATCCCTGCATGCTTCCCCAACACGTTTAAATTCTGCTATTACAGTCCTTGGCCTTTCTGTAGCCTATGATGTTTTCAAATATTTAATTTTGGCCTGGCATTAGATGTGAGAACCCTTTTTCTCTCATTCGGGGCAATATCTCTTAAACATATTTTTCTATATGCCAATTTTAAGCAGAGCTGGACGCGGTATTGGACTGTGGCATATCCGACCACAGTGCCAGTTGGCATTTGGTTTCTAAAGACCATGATCTTAATTCAACTGTTTGCTATTTTTTGAGGGGGCGGGACAACCATAACGTTGGCCAAATTTATACGCTTTTGTTATCCGGATTTGTTTACACTTCAAGAATATCCGCACAAGATGCGTCTTCAACTACCTCCGGAGGTGGTCAGGAAGATATAATCACAATCAGATCACAATGTGTCTACACCGGTCAACTTATGTGGGCACAACCAGAATTTGGACATGATCAGGACAACGGACGCATGTAGAAACCAGGTGTAAACGTGGCTAGAGAAAGCAACTTTAGGAGGAAGATGCAATGAAAAGAGTGTGACGCTCCTCTCTGTACCTGGTGAATGACCTCCTCGATCTGACCACAGTTGATTTTCTTCTCTAGTTTCTCCACATCAGGCTCCTTTCAATTGAAATGAAGAAAGATAATGAAATGATCTATATGGATTGAAACACAGATGCCATTCCAAACAATGTCTCGTAACATGATATCATAAATATAAAAGTCAACAAGGGGAGCTGGTCTACTCTGTTAAACTTCACCTGACCCTAGATGTGAGAGTGAGGATGGTTGGAGTGTAAACTTACGGCTTTGATAAGGTCAAAGCGGTCATTGACAAGCTGTTCTGTGTACTTTCTGTAGGCTGCGTCCTGAGGGATGACCTGGAGAGACGCCAGGATCTTACTGTACAAGATCCTCAGGCGCTGAGGGGACACACGCACAGACCGTTACATTATCATACCAAAGTAGGCGTGGTCCACTACTGCTGTTTATGGCCATTACTGGAGACTCACCTCATGAGGGTTGTGGGACACGGCCAGTCCCACCAAGCCTGTTGTCTGGGGGAAATATGACACACAATGAGCATAATAGCTAGCTAGCACGCGAGACTACATAGCTAACGTTAGTAATCTCCTGGGTAAAATAGTCATACGGCATTTAGAAGGAAGGTGGAACATTACAGAACATATGGATAAAACGTCATGTACCTTTGGGTTCGTATCGTGTCAGCCATCTAAATTGGCTATATTTACTTCACAACGGACAAGCCCTTGGCCTAGATAACTAACCCTGACATAGCAGATCAAAGTATATATCCACGAACCCTCCAGCAAATGAGCAAGCTAGCTAGGAGACGAGCCAGCCTAACAGCTAGCTGACACCCATGCTTGTCAATAGGAAGCGACAAAAGCTCATATCGATTGTAAAGTGACAGTAAACTAACTGAATAAACAAAAGCACATTACATTTTCACAAAAGCATCATCATAATATGACCTCGACTCGTACCTTTTTCAGAACGCCAGCCATGATTTTGGGCGCTACGGATTCTGGGTCACTTCTGTCGAATAAAAATGACGTCAACACGTCCTCATTTTTTCAAAATAAAAGCTCAGCATGTTTGATTGTGTAGTAAGTACAGTAGTGGTCAAAAGTTTTGAGAATGACACAAATATTAATTTCCACAAATGTTGCTGCTTCTGTGTCTTTAGATATTTTTGTCAGATGTTAGTATGGAATACTGAAGTATAATTACAAGTATTTCATACGTGTCAAAGGCTTTTATTGACAATTACATGAAGTTGATGCAAAGAGTCAATATTTGCAGTGTTGACCCTTCTTTTTCAAGACCTCTGCAATCTGCCCAGACATGTTGTTAATTAACTTCTGGGCCCATTCTTGCGTAAGCAATGCTTGAAGTTTGTTAGAATTTGTGAGTTTTTGTTTGTCCACCCGCCTCTTGAGGATTGACCACAAGTTCTCAATGGGATTAAGGTCTGGGGAGCTTCCTGGCCATGGACCCAAAATATTGATGTTTTGTTCCCCGAGCCACTTATGCCTTATGGCAAGGAGCTCCATCATGCTGGAAAAGGCATTGTTCGTCACCAAACTGTTCCTGGATGGTTGGGAGGAGTTGCTCTCGGAGGATGTGTTGGTACCATTCTTTATTCATGGCTGTGTTCTTTGGAAAAATTGTGAGTGATCCCACTCCCTTGGCTGAGAAGCAACCCCACACATGAATGGTCTCAGGATGCTTTACTGTTGGCATGACACAGGACTGATGGTAGTTCTCATCTTGTCTTCTTGGGACAAGCTTTTTTCCAGATGCCCAAAACAATCGGAAAGGGGATTCATCAGAGAAAATGACGTTACCCCAGTCCTCAGCAGTCCAATCCCTGTACCTTTTGCAGAATATCAGTCTGTCACTGATGTTTTTCCTGGAGAGAATTTGCTTCTTTGCTGCCCTTCTTGACACCAGGCCATCCTCCAAACGTCTTTGCCTCACTGTGCGTGCAGATGCACTCACACCTGCCTGCTGCCATTCCTGAGCAAGCTCTGTACTGGTGGTGCCCCAATCCCGCAGCTGAATCAACTTTAGGAGATGGTCCTGGCGCTTGCTGGACTTTCTTGGGCGCCCTGAAGCATTCTTCACAACAATTGAACCGCTGTCCTTGAAAATCTTGATGATCTGATAAATGGTTGATTTAGGTGCAATCTTACTGGCAGCAATATCCTTGCCTGTGATGCCCTTTTTGTGCAAAGCAATGACGACGGCACGTGTTTCCTTGCAGGTAACCATGATTGACAGAGGAAGAACAATGATTCCAAGCACCACCCTCCTTTTGAAGCTTCCAGTCTGTTATTCGAACTCAATCAGCATGACAGAGTGATCTCCAGCCTTGTCCTCATCAACACTCACACCTGTGTTAACGAGAGAATCACTGACATGATGTCAGCTGGTCCTTTTGTGGCAGGGCTGAAATGCAGTGGAAATGTTTTTGGGGGATTCAGTTCATTTGCATGGCAAAGAGGGACTTTGCAATTAATTGCAATTCATCTGATCACTCTTCATAACATTCTGGAGTATATGCAAATTGCCATCATACAAACTCAGGGAGCAGACTTTGTGAAAATTAATATTTGTGTCATTCTCAAAACTTTTGGCCACGACTGTAGACATGAGTCCTATTATTCAGTAACCTAAATATATGTTATTTATTAATGGATCCTACCATACATGTTCAATGATTAGATTGGAAAAATAAGTATTACAAATGGTAATTTAAAATCATTCGAAGTGGGTACACTACACATACTAGCAATATCAAAATAATGTAGGACTTGTGTGCTGTAAGCCGGACAGCCTGTCTATACTGTATGGCTCCTATAGTCAATTAAATCTCATTATGATAAACTGTGTTTAGTGTGATAGCGAAACACTGCATGTGACAGTGTGACAGGCATTCTCAGAGTGTGTGGGGCTGATATTATAGGCATGTCAAGTCTAAAAATATCCCATTACTCCTGCATACACCAACATAAAAGTTAGTTTGCAGCCAACAAACCTTCGGAGACTGGGACTTTCACTGGAGATTTTACAGGTAAGACTGGAGTTGCCCGTTCATTCAGATATTTGATAGCGACCAAGGTGCTTTAAAACCTTTCAATTTGTCATTGCAATGACATTCCTGTCTGCATGCCTATAGTTTAGGATGTGTCTGTTGATCACTGCAGACTGCAGTGACATGAGTCATTTGGGGGAGACTGGTAGCCTAGTGGTTAGAGCGTTGGGCCAGTTAACCCAAAGATTGCTAGATCGAGGGGGCAGCAGGTAGCCTAGTGGGTAGGTTGCTAGATCGAATCCCTGAGCTGAAGGTAAAAATCGGTCGTTCTACCTCTGAACAAGGCAGTTAACCCACTGTTCCCCGGTAGGCTGACATTGGAAATAAGAATTTGTTCTTAACTGACTTGCCTAGTTAAAATCAATAAAATAGTATTGAGGGTCATGGTAACCTTTTGGTTACTCTTTTTGATTTCTCTGTAGGAATGGAAGACGTCGATAGATGTGAGGAGGAGCTTATTGAGTACGCCATTCGAGAGAGTATTCGAGACTTATCAATAGACAGGTATTCAGAAAATGGAGAGGATTACGTTCATGTATTATTCGCACATCCCGCAGTACGTTTGTCACCGCTCCCTGACTTTGTTTACCCATATCTCAACAGCATGCCAACAGCCAGTGGTGACTATCTGAGGATAGTGACTGCCATTGAGCAAGGTAGGACTACCCCTCACCGACCGTGCCTTTCAAACTGCCTAGCCCAACCCTTGCCCTAAAGCTATTAACCCTAACCCTAGCTTTATGTCCACATCAGGGTTCAACCCTAACCCTAGCTTTATGTCCACATCAGGGTTCAACCCTAACCCTATATTTATGTCCACATCAGGGTTCAACCCTAACCCTAGCTTTATGTCCACATCAGGGTTCAACCCTAACCCTAGCTTTATGTCCACATCAGGGTTCAACTCTAACCCTAGCCATAACGCTAGCCATAATCCTAACGTAGGGTTCTGTGTGGTGTCTCTCCCTAGGTGATGTGTATACCCTGCAGGAGCTGTCTGGGTTTCAGGCTTTCACAGAGAGGGACAGCAGAGGGTGGCTTCCCCTACACAGAGCCGCCGTGCAGTCCCAGGAACAGGTCTTGGATCAGGTCCTGCTGGGTGAGAGGCCCACATACCACCAGCAGTACCTCACAACTAGTACCTGAAATACCCGTAGCCACTTACAGTACTGCTTCTATAACACGTGTTTAATTCCCATTACTTTTGTGTGTGTGATCCTGCAGCTTCCTGTGATGGGACTGTGGATGATGTGACTGCAGGCGGGGACACAGCGTTGATTCTGGCTGCTCAGGAGGGTCTGCTGGAAAATGTCAGGACTCTACTGCGGCATGGAGCATCTCCACACAAAACCAACAGCCTGAATGAGTCCCCACTGCTGCTTGGTACACGCACAGTCATATATATATATAGATATATAGATACACACACACACACACACACACACACACACACACACACACACAATACTGTATTCAAGCACTGTTCTATGTCGTCAATCAAGCATGCAAGTTCTGTTTTGTTATGTGTCGTCCTGTGTTGATGTGTGTTAGCGGTGAGACAGGGATCATATGACATGGTGTCCATTCTGATCAATTGTGGGGCCTTCGTGGAACAGGTGTGTCTAAAGAAGTGGATGGCCATTCACGAGGCAGCCAAGGTGAGTTTGAGTTACACCTGTAGTCTTGTTTATATTTCTTCTTCAGCCGTATACCCTATCATCAAGGTCCAGGAATGCCAAAACATGTAATAAAAAACAATGTTTTATTGTAATTCCCTTCTCCTTAAAAAGTGTGTGTGTTATCTTGCCAGGTGGGCTGCAGTGCCATCCTGGTGCTTCTGCTGAGACATGGGGCTAAGGTGACAGCTGTAGATGGGCACAATGTCACCCCGCTGGGCATCGCAGCGGAGTACGCCCATGCCGAGGTCCTGGATATACTCATAAAGAACGGTACGAGCCAATCAGAGGCCTTCGATTGTCCTTGATGAATAATGTAAACATTTTAAACGTATTGTCATACCAAAAGGCAAATAAACATTCTCGAAGAACAGCCAAAAATACATTTACAAGGAACTGAAAAATTGTTGATATCAACTGATTGTTCATATCAGTTTACATAAATGTTTGGCTTGAACACAAGTCTACAGGACTACAGTAGGGTTAATCGTCCTCCTTGCCCACCAGGTGGCGACGTGAACGCCCAGGCGTATAACGGAGACAGTGTTCTGTACGATGCAGCCGGCTCAGGGAACCTGGACTGCATATACCTCCTCCTGCAAGCTGGAGCCAACCCTAACATTGCCAGTCTGGCCTGCCAGCTGCCCATACACAGAGCCGCCTATGAGGGACACATCCTGTGAGTGGCTGACTCTTACTACGCGGTCCTCTGTAGCTCAGCTGGTAGAGCATGGCGCTTGCAACGCCAGAACTGTGTTTCGATTCCCAGGACGTAGATGATCCCATATGTAAAATGTATGCACATAATGACTGTAAATTGCTTTGTGTGAAAGCGTCTGTTAAATGGCATATATTACTAACAGTCTAGAACAGGGATGCCAAGAACAACTACTGGAAAGCATGCTGGTCTTTGTGGAAATCAATTGATCAAGACATCGGCTAGAGAGTTATCTGATGATCCAGTTCTTGGAAAGTGTTACCCCTGAGGAATTATCCATCCCTGGGTCTAGAAGCAGTTGTTCAGGTCATAGTCTAGATCCTGTTTCAACAACATAATCAATAATCTGATCTATGATGCTGTGTTTGTCCCAGTGCTCTGAGGACCTTCATCCCCATCACCACTAAGAGGGCCATCCGTCTGTCAGGCCAGAGCCCAGTCCACTCTGCAGCAGATGGCGGCCATGTTGACTGTCTGGAGCTGCTCATAGAGAAAGGTTTCGATGTCAACGCTCAGCTGGACGTACACATCTCAGGTACAATCCATGGACACACACAACCCAGGTAGTACAATTGGGCAAACACATGGACACATAATCTATTTCATAAGGGAGCCCTGCTCAAGAGGAAGGTGCTTGTAACTTCAGAGTTGTGAGGTTGATTCCTGTGTGGGCCAATGGAGATCAAGGCCCCTGGGTACGTGCCCTTAACTTACATGCTGTCTAGACTATCTAAAAAATGTTAGTTGACATGGGCTAATTGAGTGACTGACATAACAAGAGAAAAACTGCCGATGTACAACCACATTTCAAAATGGCATATTGTGTATTCTACTATTCTAACTCTCAACCCCGACTGAGTTCCTAGGATGTTTTGGATAATTGAGCATGTTGTTATTACTGTGTTACCAGAGAGCTACGGGGACATGAGGCGGAGTCCACTCTACTTCACCGTATCCAACAGTGATATCACCTGCACAGAGATGCTGCTAGCCGCCGGGGCAAAAACTGACCTGGACCCGCTACGCTGCTTCCTTGTGGCTGTACGCGCTGGGAGGTATGAGACTGTATCTGTATGGGTAACTCAAGACCGTGTTAGACCACTGAACTAAGCCGACAGTAGGTGTTAGCTTTGGGATAACGCAATTCTTAATGTCTCCCTCGGGGAAGGTTATTCCTCACTTGAGAGTAGTCCGTGTTTCACCAACTACCTCTGGAATAGCTACAGTGTATTCGGAAAATATTCAGATCCCTTCACTTTTTCCACATTTTGTTACGTTACGGCCTTATTCTAAAATTGATTAAATTGCCCCCCGCCCCTTAATCTACACACAATACCCCATAATGACAAAGCACAAACACTTTTTTTAGACATTTTTGCAAATGTATTAAAAATAAAAAAAACTGAAATGTCAAATTTACAAAAGTATTCAGACCCTTTACTTAGTATTTTGTTGAAGCACCTTTGGTGCGATTATAGCCTTAAGTGTTATTGGGTATGACGCTACAAACTTGGCACACCTGTATTTGGGGAGTTTCTCCCATTCTTCTCTGCATATCCCCTCAAGCTCTGTCAGGTTAGATGGGGAGTGTCGCTGTACAGCTATTTTCAGGTCTCTCCAGAGATGTTCGATCGGGTTCAAGCCCAGGCTCTGGCAGGGCCACTCAAGGAAATTCAGAGACATGTCCTGAAGCCACTCCTGCGTTGACTTGGCTGAGTGTTTAGGGTTGTTGTCCCCTTGGAAGGTGAACCTTTGCCCTAGTCTGAGGTCCTTAGCGCTCTGGAGCAGGTTTTCATCAAGTATCTCTCTATACTTGGCTCTGTTCATATTTCCGCCAACCGTGACTAGTCTCCCAGTCCCTTCCGCTGAAAAACATCCCTGCAGCATGATGCTGCCACCACCAAGCTTCACCATAGGGATAGTGTCAGGTTTTCTCCAGACATGATGCTTGGCATTCAGGCCATAGAGGTCAATCTTGGTTTCATCAGACCAGATAATCTTGTTTCTCATGGTCTGAGAGTCTTAAGTGCCTTTTGGCAAATTCCAAGCGGGATGTCAGGTGCCTTTTACTGAGAAGTGGCTTCTGTCTGGTCACTCTACCATAAAGACCTGATTGGTGGAGTTCTGCAGAGATGGTTTTCCTTCTGGAAGGTTCTCCCATCCCCACAGAGGAACTCTAGAGCTCAGTCAGAGTGACCATTGGGTTCATGGTCACCTCTCCAAGGCTCTTCTCCCCCGATTGCTCAGTTTGGCTGGGCGGCCAGCTCTAGGAAGAGTCTTGGTGGTTCCAAACTTCTTCCATTTAAGAACGATGGAGGCCACTGTGTTCTTGGGGACCTTCAATACTGCAGAAATGTTTTGGTACCACTTCCTCTGTGTGTTGACACAATCCTGTCTCAGAGCTCTATGGACAATTCCTACGACCTCATGGCTTGATTTTTGCTCTGACATGCACTGTCAACTGTGGGACTTATATAGACAGGTGTTTGCCTCTCCAAATCATGTCCAATCAATTGAATTTACCACAGGTGGACTCCAATCACGTTGTAGAAACATCTCAAGGATGATCATTGGAAACAGGTTGCACCTGAGCTCAATTTCGAGTCTCATAACAAAGGGTATGAATACTTACAGTATGTAAATAAAGTATTTTACAGTGTTTCTGCTTTGTCATTATGGGGTATTGTGTGTTGATTGATGAGGGGGGGGGGGTGGCATTTTAATACATTTCAGAATAAGGCTGTAACGTAACAAAATGTGGAAAAAGTCAAGGAGTCTGAATACTTTTCAGATGCACTGTATAAATGAAACTGAATGGAACACAGCAGTGACATCACCAACTTCTATATATTGGAACAGTTTGTTGGCTCCCATGCTAGGTCCGATGAATTTGTTTTTTTTTTAAGCTTCCTTTTTGTAATTATGACGTTGTCTTAACCTTTTATCTTCAACCCAGCTCCCATATATTTCCTACTTCCTGGTCTCTTCTATGACATCACCTGTCTAACCCTGTCCCATCCCACCCCAGGTATGAGCTGGTGCGTCTGCTATTGTCCAGGGGTGCCGAAGTCAACTGCTACTTCAGAATGATCAGTGACACACTGTTTCCCACCGCGTTGCAGTACTGTCTCAGAGATCACATGATTCTGCGCCTGCTGCTCAACAACGGCTACGACATAGAGAAGTGCTTCCTGTGTAACCACGGCAACGTACAGGATATGGACTGCGACTCCAGAGTCGACTACCAACATAACCATAGAAGAACATTATTTTATAACCAGGACTACAGAGCCTCGGTAAGTCATGTAGACTTATTCCTGGCCTATTCCAGTACAACAGGAGTAGGCCCCCAATCTTTGATTTAGAATACAGGAAGTAGGCAAGTCCTGGTTCTGGAGGAAGACAGGTTCTGTGTTTTTGTTCTCGGCTGGAGCTAAAGCCTGCGCACGCTGTGGTCCTCTATGACCAGGGTTGGCCGCCACTGATGTAGAATGTGTTGGTCTAAATTAGAACATAACAGCAAGTGTAGCTAATACCTTGTCCAGTTCCACTGCGTGTCCTTCTGATGTCAGTCTCGCTGTCCTGTTCGCTCTCTGCTCCAGTTCTGTGAAATCATCTCCCTGTCGGCGGTGGTCAACCTGGCGGGGAGTGTGGTACGGATGCTTCTGGACTACGTCAGACACCCACGTATCTGCCCCAACCTCCTACGGGTCCTGGAGAAACAGAAAGAGTGGCCAGACATCTGTGACATTCTGGGTAAGGCAGCATCATTGCTAATTAACAATAGTAGTGGACAGAAAACAGTGGGAATGCACAGACTGAAATATCTTACAGATCAACTCTCCATCATCATGAACAGAATAACCTGACTTTTTGTGTGTGTGTGTGTGTGTGTGCCCGTCCATGTGTGTGTATCCCCAGACAACCCTCGGTCCCTGCAGCACCAATGTCGTTTGGTCATTAGGAGACAGATGACCCCTAGAAGACTGAATGACCCACAGGTCATGGCTACCGTCCCGTTTCCCCCGACACTCAAACACTACCTCACCTACAGGGAGTACGACGAGTATGGTGGGTCGGAAGCCTCACACTCATAACTGGACTATATCAATGAAAACATATTTAGAAGAACAAAAAGTGATCCTGTTCTGTGCATAACTGATCAATCACATTACGCTCTTTCTCGTGAATAATGCATCAGCTCATATACTCATGCTTATATGAAGTATGGCAAGTGTTCTTGTGATTGTAATGTTTGTAATAACTACAATTATTTTCACACTGATTCATGTTCTCTGAATAGTGTCAATTGTCCTTATCATAGTACTGCTACTTCTACTAGACTGCATACATTAGACCGCACAGCTGTGCAGCATGGTACAGTGCATGTAGTGTGATGTACTCTTCAAGATCTCCCCATGGGAAGAGCAGGTCAGGTCGAAAAAATAACTCTCTGAGAGCTCATTCAGTTTATAAGTAGGGCTAAACACTCACGGGACACTGGTCTGAATGACTCTGCTGCAATGGACTGTTGACTTTTACAGTGACCCTGACACCTACCTGACTCATAAAACCAGGGTTTAAATCTAGAGAGACCAAGATCTAGACAACAGCTCATCCATATTATACCCTCAAAGTTCTGGGAGCTAGTTGTGTTGTCACTAGCCCCGTGACTGGTGCTAACATGCATTCTTTGTCCTGATCTTGTCCACATTCTGATTGTGACCACATTTTTAGACAGGTGTAGAAGATTAAAAGACGCATTGTGATCTGATTGTGATCTGATTTCCCTGACAACCTCCGGAGGTAGTCAGGCTTGCAAGTGTAGACAGATCTGGACAGTGAAACCATTTAAATCATCATTATCCAGCACTCAAACATCCTTGACAAGTTGGAGCATTGACTTATGGCATCAATATGAGTCTTAAAATAAATAAAAACACATTATTTTGAAAGAATGTCTGAAAATGTGACTGTTGACAAGATCAGGACAGGATGCATGTTTGCAGCAGGTAAAAACAAGGCTACTGAGAGGCTACACAACTTTGCTTTGGGAAAATGGCTGAAATCCTAACATGTATTTGGGGAATGTTACGAGATTTGCCTCATAAACTCTCTGTGTTCCAGGAAGAGTTGAACTGAGGGTTGTACAACAAACCAGAATCAATGAGTTAGCCAGATAACTTTGATAAACAACCACAAATAAATATTAATTTTCAAGCTTATTTCAAGCTTATTTAAAAAAAATAAATTTAAAAAATAAGTTATTTCAGAATATTTAGGAATTAGCTGGCTAACTCAATGATCCTTCTTTGTAGTACAACCCTCAGCTCAACTCTTCCTGGAACACAGAGAGCTTATGAGGCAAATCTCGTAACATTCCCCAAATACATGTTAGGATTTCAGCCATTTTCCCAAAGCAAAGTTGAGTAACCCTAAAACACCATTGGGTGGCAATGTTACAATCGGCATCCACGCATACGACTATAGTCCTATGCACTGTGCAGTGCCTGTTATCCTCCACTCCAACCAAGCCTTGGGCCTTTACAGTAGCGGAACAACAATTGCTGTATTCAGATCATATCATGAAATGTTTAAACTGAAGAACACCCCAGTTAACTGACTGAACCAAACGTGGGTTCTGCTGTTGTGAAGGCACAGCTAGCAGAGGGTAGACTAGAGTAGCATGGTCCAATGTAGAATTATGTTGAGAGAGTTCTAGCGTTGCCAGACTGTTGTTGATATCTGAACAGCAGCATTCCTGCCCTGTCAACACCAGCCTACCGCTCATCGAGTCACAGTGGAGTGGACACTGTATTCCTACCCACTAGTCATACCATAGACCAGGGCTCTCCAACCCTATTCCTGGAGAGCTAACTTCCTGGAGGCTTTTGCTCTAATCCCCGTTTTATCTAAAACTAACTTCCTGGAGGATTTTGCTCTAATCCCTGTTTTATCTAAAGCTAACTTCCTAGAGGATTTTGCTCTAATCCCTGTTTTATCTAAAGCTAACTTCCTGGAGGCTTTTGCTCGAATCCCTGTTTTATCTAAAGCTAGCCTCCTGGAGGATTTTGCTCTAATCCCTGTTTTACCTAAAGCTAACTTCCTGGAGGCTTTTGCTCTAATCCCTGTTTTATCTAAAGCTAACTTCCTGGAGGATTTTGCTCTAATCCCTGTTTTATCTAAAGCTAACTTCCTGGAGGATTTTGCTCTAATCCCTGTTTTATCTAAAGCTAACTTCCTGGAGGCTCTTGCTCTAATCCCTGTTTTATCTAAAGCTAACTTCCTGAAGGATTTTGCTCTAATCCCCATTTTATCTAACCTGATTCACCAGCTGATTATTAGAATCAGCTAGATGAGCTAGATTTGCTATTTGTTATTTTATTAGGATCCCCAATAGCTGTTGTGAAAGCAGCAGCTACTCCTCCTGGGGTCCACACAAAACATGAAACATGACATAACATTAATAAACAGCTCAAGGTCAGAACTACATGCATTTTAAAAATGGCAAACATACTGTAGCCTACACATCAATACATACACGCAAAATATCTAGGTCAAATAGGGGAGAGGCGTTGTGCCGTGAGGTGTTGCTTTATCTGTTTTTTGAAACCAGGTTTGCTGTTCATTTGAGCAATATGAGATAGAAAGCAGTTCCGTGCAGTAATGGTTCCCTATAATACTGTACGCTTTCTTGAATTTGTTCTGGATTTGGGGACTGTGAAAAGACCCCTGGTGGCATGTCTGGTGGGGTAAGTGTGTGTGTCAGAGCTGTGTGTAAGTTGACTATGCAAACAATTTGGAATTTTCAACAATGTTTCTTATAAAAACAAGTAATGCAGTCAGTCTCTCCTCAACTCTTAGCCAAGACAGGCTGGCATACATACTATTTATATTATCCCTCTGATGAAGAGCAAGATGTGCCGCTCTGTTCAGGGCCAAATACAGCTTATTAACTAGGTATTTTGCAGCACTTGACCACATGACTGGACAATAATCAAGAGAAGACAAAACTTGACTCTGCAGGACTTGCTTTTTGAGTATGGTGTCAAAAAAGCAGAGCATCACTTTATTACGGCCAGACCTCTCCCCATCGTTACAACCATTGAATCTACATGTTTTGACCATGACAGTGTACAATTTAAGGTAACACCAAGTCATTTAGTCTCCTCAACTTGTTCAACAGCCACACAATTCATTACCAGATTCAGCTGATGTCTAGAGCTTAGGGAATGATTTGTGCCTAATACAATGCTCTTAGTTTTAGAGATGTTCAGGACCAGTTTATTACTGGCCACCCATAACAAAACTGACTGCAACTCTTTGTTAAAGGTTTAAGTGACTTTATTAGCTGTGGTTGCTGACACGTACACTACCGTTCTAAAGTTTGGGGTCACTTAGAAATGTCCTTGTTTTTGTAAGAAAAGCAATTTTTTTGTCCATTAAAATAAAATTAATCAGAAATACAGTGTAGACATTGTTAATGTTGTAAATGACTATTGTAGCTGGAAACTGCTGATTTTTATTGGAATATCTACATAGACCCATTATCAGAAACCGTCCCTCCTGTGTTCCAATGGCACGTTGTGTTAGCTAATCCAAGTTTATAATTTTAAAAGGCTAATTGACCACTAGAAAATAATTTTGCAATTATGTTAGCACAGCTGAAAACTGTTGTGCTGATTAAAGAAGCAAAAAAACTGGCCATCTTTAGACTAGTTGAGTATCTGGAGCATCAGCATTTGTGGGTTCAATTACAGGCTCAAAATGGCCAGAAACAAAGAGCTTTCTTCTGAAACTCGTCAGTCTATTCTTGTTCTGAGAAATTAAGGCTATTCCATGTGAGAAATTGCCAAGAAACTGAAGATCTCGTACAATGCTGTCTAGTACTCCCTGTGTAGTACTCTAACCAGAATAGAAAGAGCAGTGAGAGGCCCCGGTGCACAACTGAGCAAGAGGACAAGTGCATTAGAGTGTCTAGTTTGAGAAACAGATGCCTCACAAGTCATCAACTGGCAACTTCATTAATAGTACCCGCAAAACACCAGTCTCAACGTCAACAGTGAAGAGGCGACACCGGAATGATGGCCTTCTACGCAAAGTTGCAAAGAAAAAGCCATATCTCAGACTGGCCAACAAAAAAAGAGATTAAGATGGGCAAAAGAACACAGACACTGGACAGAGGAAGATTAGAAAAAGTGTTATGGACAGACAAATCCAAGTTTGAGGTGCTCGGATCACAAAGAAGAACATTCGTGAGATGCAGAGAAAATGAAAAGATGCCGGAAGAGTACTTGTCGCCATCTGTCAAGCATTGTGGAGGTAATGTGATGGTCTGGGGGTGCTTTGGTGGTGGTAAAGTGGGAGATTTGTACAGGGTAAAAGGGATCTTGAAGAAGGAAGGCTATCACTCCATTTTGCAACGCCATGCCATACCCTGTGGACAGCGCTTAATTGGAGCACAGTCACCGGATCTCAACCCTATTGAGCTGTTGTGGGAGCAGCTTGACCGTATGGTACGTAAGAAGAGCCCATCAAGCCAATCCAACTTGTGGGAGGTGCTTCAGGAAGCATGGGGTGAAATCTCTTCAGAGTACCTCAATAAATTGACAACTAAAATGCCAAAGGTCTGCAGGGCTGTAATTGCTGCAAATGGAGGATTCTTTGACGAAAGCAAAGTTTGAAGGACACAATTATTACTTAAATTAAAAATCATTATTTATAACCTCGTCAACGTCTTGACTATATTTCCTATTCATTTTGCAACTCATTTCATGTATGTTTTCATTCAAAACAAGGACATTTCTAAGTGACCCCAAACTTTTGAACGGTAGTGTATATGGTTGAATCATCAGCATACTATGACACGCAGGCTTTATTTAATGCCAGTGGCAGGTCATGGGTAAAAATAGAAAACAATAGAGGGCCTAGAGAGTTGCCCTGTGGTACACCACACCCTACATGTTTGACATTAGAGAGACTGCCATTAAAGAAAACCCTCTGAGTTCTATTAGATAGATAGCTCTGAATAAATTATACGGCAGAGGTTGAAAAGTCATAAAACATACGTTTTGTCAACAACAGGTTATGGTCAATAATATCAAAGGCTTCAATGAAATCTAACAGTACAGTTCCCACAATTTCTTTCAACCAATCAATCATCAGTCATTTGTGTCAGTGCCATCCATACATTTTGAATGTCCTTCTCTATAAGCATGCTGAAAGTCTGTTGTCAATTTGTTTACAATTTGTTTTCCAACTGTTTGCTAAGAGCTGGCATCAAGCTGATAGGTCTGCTGTTAGAACCAGTAAAAGCCGCTCTACCACTCTTGGGTAGCGGAATGAACTTGGCTTCCCTCCAGGCCTGAGGACAAACACCTTCCTCTAGACTCAGATGAAATATATTACAGATTGGAGTGGCCATAGAGTCAGCTACCATCCTCAGTAGCTTTCCATCTAAGTTGTCAATGCCAGGTTTGTCATTATTGATCGATATCAATTTTTCCACCTTTCCCACACTAACTTTACAAAATTCAAATGTACAATGCTTTTCTTTCAATATTTGAAGCATGAATATGATGTTTCTCTGTTCGCTGTTGGCATTCCTTGCTGAAGTTTGCCCACTTTGCCAATGAAGTAATCATTAAAATAATTGAATCCATATTTAAAGTGCATTTATTTTAAAGTATAATATGATTTGATTTAGTCCCATTTTTTAACTGTAATTTTCGGTTGAGGTGTAGATGTGAATCCAAAATGTAGACAAACTGGAATTAAAGCCAGAGTCAGTGGCACTGATGGAACTATCCAAGCAGAAAATAAATCTCTGTCAAATGTTGATATTTGGTTGCATTGCCAACCAAACACAATTCAATTTTACTTAAAAAAAAAAAAGTTGTTTATTTATTTCACCTTTATTTGACCAGGTAGGCCAGTTGAGAACAAGTTCTCATTTACAACTGCGACCTGGCCAAGATAGGGCATAGCAGTGTGACACAAACAACACAGAGTTACACATGGGATAAACAAACATACAGTCAATAACACAATAGAAACGTCTATATACAGTGTGTGCAAATGTAGTAAGATTAGGGAGGTAACGCAATAAATAGGCCATAGTGGCAAAATAATTACAATTTAGCAATTAAACACTGGAGTGATAGATGTGCAGAAGAGTTTTCAGCTATACTTTTCGTGGCTGTTTTTTTACAACCACAGACAGATGCTGGTACTAAGACCGCACTCAGTCAGCTGTATAAGGAAATAAGCAAACAGGAAACCACTCACCCAGAGGTGGCACTCCTAGTGGCCGGAGACTTTAATGCAGGGAAACTTAAATCAGTTCTAGAGCTGCCGCTTTCAAGGTGCGGGACTCTATCCCGGAAGCTTACAAGAAATCCTGCTATGCCCTGCGACTAAGGATCAAACAGGCAAAGCGTCAATACAGGGCTAAGATTGAATCATACTACACCGGCTCCGACGCTCATCTTATGTGGCAGGGCTTGCAAACTATTACAGACTACAAAGGGAAGCACAGCCGCAAGCTGCCCAGTGACACAAACCTACCAGATGAGCTAAATCACTTCAATGGTCGCTTCGAGGCAAGCAACACTGAGGCATGCATGTGAGCATCAGCTGTTCCGGACAACTGTGTGATCACGCTCTCCGTAGTCGATGTGAGTAAGACCTTTAAACAGGTCAACATACACAAGGCTGCGGGGCCAGACGGATTACCAGGACGTGTGCTGTGGGCATGTGCTGACCAACTGGCAGGTGTCTTCACTGACATTTTCAACATGTCCCTGATTGAGTCTGTAATATCAACATGCTTTAAGCAGACCACCATTGTCCCTGTGCCCAAGAACACAAAGGCAACCTGCCTAAATGACTACAGACCCGTAGCACTCACGTCCGTAGCCATGAAGTGCTTTGAAATGTTAGAAATGGCTCACATCAACACCATTATCCCAGAAACCCTAGACCCACTCCAATTTGCATACCACCCAAACAGATCCACAGATGATGCAATCTCTATTGCACTCCACACTGCCCTTTACCAACTCGACAAAAGGAACACTTATGTGAGAATGCTATTCATTGACTACAGCTCAGCGTTCAACACCATAGTACCCTCAAAGCTCATCACTAAGGTAAGGATTCTGGGACTAAACATCTCCCTCTTCAACTGGATCCTGGACTTCCTGACTGGCCGCCCCCAGGTGGTGAGGGTAGGTAGCAACACATCTACCACACTGATCCTCAACACTGGAGATCCACAGGGATGCGTGCTCAGTCCCCTCCTGTACTCCCTGTTCACCCACGACTGCATGGCCAGGCCCAACTCCAACACCATCATTAAGTTTGCAGACGACACAATAGTTGTAGGCCTGATCACCGACAACGACGAGACAGCCTATAGGGAGGAGGTCAGAGACCTGGCCGGGTGGTGTCATGAATAACAACCTATCCCTCAACATAACCAAGACAAAGGAGATGATTGTGGGCTACAGGAAAAGGAGGACCGAGCACGCCCCCATTCTCATCGACGGGGCTGTAGTGGAGCAGGTTTAGTTTCAAGCTTCAAGTTCCTTGGTGTCCACATTAACAACAAACTAGAATGGTCCAAACACACCAAGACAGTCGTGAAGAGGGAACGACAAAGCCTATTCCCCCTCAGGAAACTAAAAAATGTTGGCATGGGTCTTGAGATCCTCAAAAGGTTCTACAGCTGCAACATCGAGAGCTGGTTGCATCACTGCCTGTGACCGCAAGGAGCTACAGAGGGTAGTGCCTATGGCCCAGTACATCACTGTGGCTAAGCTGCCTGCAATCCAGGACCTCTTTACCAGGCGGTGTCAGAGGAAGGCCCTAAATATTGTCAAGGACTCCAGCCCCCCCAGTCATAGACTGTTCTCTCTACTACCGCATGGCAAGTGGTACCGGAGTGCCAAGTCTAGGACAAAAAGGATTCTCAACAGTTTATACCCCCAAGCCATAAGAGTCCTGAACAAGTAATCAAATGGCTACCCGGACTATTTGCATTGTGTGCCCCCAACCCCTCTTTTTACGCTGCTGCTACTCTCTGTTCATCATATATGCATATTCACTTTAACCATATCTACATGTACATACTACCTCAATCAGCCTGACTAACTGGTGTCTGTATGTAGCCTCGCTACTTGTATAGCCTCGCTACGGCCTGTCTTTTTACTGTTGTTTTATTTCTTTACTTACCTATTGTTCACCTAACACCTTTTTTGCACTATTGGTTAGAGCCTGTAAGTAAGCATTTCACTGTAAGGTTGTATTCGGCGCACGTGACAAATACACTTTGTTTTGATTTGATTGGCAGCAGAGAACTGGAAGGAAAGGCGGCCAAAGAAGGAGTTGGTTTTGGGCATGACCAGTGTAAAATACACTGCAAATACAGCGCATGCTACGGGTGGGTGCTGCTATGGTGACCAGTGAGCTAAGATAAAGGGGGGCTTTGCCTAGCAAAGACTTATAGATGACCTGGAGCCAGTGGGGTTGGCGATGAATATGAAGCGAGGGCTAGCCCTCGGTAGTATATGGGGCTTTGGTGACAAAACAGATGGCACTGTGGTAGACTACATCCGATTTGCTGAGTAGAGTGTTGGAGGATATTTTGTAAATGATTTCTCTGAAGTCAAGGATCGGTGGGATATTCAAAATAGAGTAAATAGCCTAAAGTTAAGACTATCTTACAAACTAACGTAACATTCAACCTTAAAATGAGTAACACATCCATGGCCAGATTTTGAGGTTCCTGTTACTATAAATGTCTACTTATGTAATCATATAGAGTGTGCATGTTCAAGATACAGTAGCATGCATGGGTTGTCGCAGGACTGTGGAGATCTTCAAAACTGCTGTATTAATCGAAGCAGAATCTTGAACAGCATTGATGACTTGCACCATGTACTTTTAATGTAATTTCAACTGCAATCCAGGTCATTTGGTTCTGCTATTAGATGAAGCACAGTGATAATATGTTGTATAAATAAACAAAATATCTGACATTATATTCCCATTTGAACTATGCTGTTCCTTAAAAAATCTGTCATTTTTTCATTGGAATTTGGTTGTGTTTTTGATGGTTGAAAGCATAGTGGTAACACATTGGACATTCAACTAACTTTTAGCTGTCTTTTTGATTGGGTCAACATAAATTGTAATCTCATTGATCGTCTCAACCAAATATTACCCAATTATCCATGTTGAAATGACATTGTGTGCCCAGTGGGATGATACTATACATCCTCTAATTTCTAAGATATGTACGACCGCTATTCCATTCATAATGTACTGTAACCTAATGTTATGTAACACATCATACTGAATGGATTGTCACAGATTTACATACAGAATAATATGAATTGCCCTGAGACCACATTGACCTAAAGCCCATCCTCCATCCTCCTCACTCACAGTAGCCCCTCTCTGGGTGTCATTACACAATACAATGCACTTTATTGTCCCCAAGGGAAAAATGTATTGGACCCACATTTCTTTTTTACATTTTAATTATTATTTTTGACCCCTTTTTCGTGGGATCCAATTGGTAGTTAGTCTTGTCTCATCGCTGCAACTGGCGAATGGACTCGGGAGAAGCGAAGGTCGAGAGCCATGCGTCCTCCGAAACACATCCCAAACAAGCCGCACTGCTTCTTGACACAATGCCCACTTAACCCGGAAGCCAGCTTCACCAATGTGTCAGAGAAAGCACCGTACACCTGGTGACCGTGTCAGCGGCCCGCCACAGGAGTCGCTAGTGCGCGATGGGACAAGGACATCCCTGCCGGCCAAACCCTCCCCTTACCCGGAAGACTCTGGGCCAATTGTGCACCGCCCCATGGGTCTCCCGGTCACGGCCAGCTGCGACAGAGCCTGGACTCAAACAGAATCTCTAGACCACTGCACCACTCGGGAGGCCTTGGACACACAATTCTGTTGTACGTAGAAATATATGTACAGAAAAGTCTCATAGGCTCCACATCATTGCCCATTGCCTGAAACAGTATGCACACATCATACATCTACACACGTCAAACCCATTTTGGATTTCTGGAATTAGGCACCTACAACAACAAGCCCTTTACCAAAAGAGAGTTATTACCCTAGCCTGGCTGACGCGACCCACGTGACCCAGAGCAGGGAGAGCTGTGACACACTAGTCTGCAAAGGAGGCCGTTTGTTAATGCAGTATTCGCTCCGAAATTGAGCGACGGGTTTGATTGGTTCTCTCAAATGTTTTTTTCCCCCTCTGGGATTAAGACTGCTTTGTTTGGATTTGAAAATCCAACTGTTGTAATGGAAGGGGGGCGGCGCTCTGGGCCTGTGTATGACTGTGCCTACGGGTGTTTGAGTGAGAAAGACACAGAGATGAACCAATCAGTAAAAGCACAGCCCCCTTCATTATCGACGCATTGTGCCCACAACTTCAAAGAGCCATTCCTGACTTTGAAGTCAGGAGGACTTTGAGAGTTAGGTGTTAGCCAGACTATTATCACCCAGAGTCATTAGAATATTTAGAGTGACTGAACGGGAGAGCTTCTTCAAAGCTCCGCAAATCAAATCAAATCAAATCTTATTGGTCACATACACATGGTTAGCAGATGTTAATGCGAGTGTAGCGAAATGCTTGTGCTTCTAGTTCCGACCATGCGGTAATATCCAACAAGTAAATCTTAACAATTTCACAACAACTACCTTTTACGCACAACTGTAAAGGAATTAATAAGAATATGTACATATAAATATATGGATGAGCGATGGCCCGAGCGGCATAGGCAAGATGCAGTAGATGGTATAGAGTACAGTATATACATATGACATGAGTAATGTAAGGTACGTAAACATTATATAAAGTGGCATTGTTTAAAGTGACTAGATAAAAATACCGTTTTTGGTCTCCAACCAAATACTATTTTTCATTAATTAAGCCAGACAGAGTGGTGATGTATAAAGAGGTCAGATTAAAAGCCCAAAGCCAGCAGTGTATAGAAGAGATAGAGAACATCCCACTGCCTTGTCTGCCAGCTCTCAGAGAAGCTCCTCCACTCTACTCTGACAAGCCTAAAATGATAACATAACCCTCTTTTAAAAAAGCCCACTAACGCAATCGTCTACTGTTATTCCCAGTATTTCAGGAATCAAATCAAATCAAATCAAATCAAATGTATTTATATAGCCCTTCGTACATCAGCTGATATCTCAAAGTGCTGTACAGAAACCCAGCCTAAAACCCCAAACAGCAAGCAATGCAGGTGTAGAAGCACGATGGCTAGGAAAAACTCCCTAGAAAGGCCAAAACCTAGGAAGAAACCTAGAGAGGAACCAGGCTATGTGGGGTGGCCAGTCCTCTTCTGGCTGTGCCGGGTGGAGATTATAACAAAACATGGTCAAGATGTTCAAATGTTCATAAATGACCAGCATGGTCGAATAATAATAAGGCAGAATAGTTGAAACTGGAGCAGCAGCACAGTCAGGTGGACTGGGGACAGCAAGGAGTCATCATGTCAGGTATTCCTGGGGCATGGTCCTAGGGCTCAGGTCCTCCGAGAGAGAGAAAGAAAGAGAGAATTAGAGAGAGCATATGTGGGATGGCCAGTCCTCTTCTGGCTGTGCCGGGTGGAGATTATAACAGAACATGGCCAAGATGTTCAAATGTTCATAAATGACCAGCATGGTCGAATAATAATAAGGCAGAACAGTTGAAACTGGAGCAGCAGCACAGCCAGGTGGACTGGGGACAGCAAGGAGTCATCATGTCAGGTAGTCCTGGGGCATGGTCCTAGGGCTCAGGTCCTCAGAGAGAGAGAAAGAGAGAAGGAGAGAATTAGAGAACGCACACTTAGATTCACACAGGACACCGAATAGGACAGGAGAAGTACTCCAGATATAACAAACTGACCCTAGCCCCCCGACACATAAACTACTGCAGCATAAATACTGGAGGCTGAGACAGGAGGGGTCAGGAGACACTGTGGCCCACTCCGAGGACACCCCCGGACAGGGCCAAACAGGAAGGATATAACCCCACCCACTTTGCCAAAGCACAGCCCCCACACCACTAGAGGGATATCTTCAACCACCAACTTACCATCCTGAGACAAGGCTGAACCATTTGACTAAATCAAAGCCCACTAAAAGATACAGCTCTACTTTCACATTGTTGCTCTATTAGTCTGCTCCATAGAAACATGTTACCACAGAAACCTTGTTATCTGTAGTAGTTAATCCCACGGGATGGCCAGTGGTGTCACACAACAATGTTGATTGGTGATAAAGCCACTTGAAAAGTAACAATTTCAATACAGCCTAATTCACTCTGTCCCTTATGGGATAACCAACCTCTCTGGTCTTTACTAGAGGCACATCTGAAATTACACCACATTCCTTATGTAGTGCACTACATTTGAACAGAGCCACCTAGGGAAATTGTACTATTTGAGACATATTTACTTCATGGTGTGTGTCTCTGTGGGTCTCTGAGTCTGAATGTCTTTCTATGTCTGTGGGTTTCTCTATGTGTGATGTGATGTCCCTATGTGTGTAAATATGTGTTTTCGTGTTGCTATGTGTCTCTGTGTTTCTGCTTGTCGTTATGTGCCTCGATGACTCGCTGTCTGTCTCTCTTGGGTCCGGTTGGGCATTTTCTGGCTATGAACAATGTGGCCGCTGCTGGGATCCGCTGACAGGCCTGACCAGGGCCGCTCTGCTCTCTGAGCTCACATGCTTTTTGTGGCTCTAGTCTACCGCTCTGAGCAGCGCCTCCCAAAAAAGCATTGTGCATCATGGCCTGACGCTTTGTTGCACCCCACTGATCCCTCTCTTAAGACCTCTGCAGCAGCTGGAGAGATTAGAAGAGAAGAGAACAGGACACACACTCAACACACACACTCAACACACACACCACCGACACAGACACCCCAGCTAGGCCCCTTGCCTTGCACACACACCACTGGTACTGTTCTCACTGAAGCAGTAGAGGACAAACAGAACTGGCTGAGACTGAACTTGACCCACACCTCCAGAAAGACTCCACTCTGACCGGAAACCTATCCCAGAAAGATCCCATCCTGATCGGACTCGTACGGCACACAGAGCCCCATCTACCTGGAGCTCAGCCAAGGGGCCAACCTCTTCAGCGATGAACGGTTTTGGGTACCGTCGGGAGTTGAGTAAGTATGAGGATGTGGATGAGGATGAACTACTGGCTTCTCTCAGCCCAGAGGAGCTAGCAGAGCTGGAGATGGAGCTGGCAGACATTGACCCTGATGCCAACGTGCCCATCGGTCTGAGACAGAGGGACCAGACGGAGAAGACCCCCACTGGCACCTTCAGTAGAGACTCTCTGTTGAAGTACTGGGAGAAGGAGACCAAGAGGATACTGGAGGATGAGAGAGGGGAAGCCAGCAGTCCCAAACAGGTCAGTGATCAGGAGAGTCTGAACTCCGCTCGCTTGCTACTCTCAGATCTATATAACCTTAAATTCTGTTTGACCAATTAAGAAGCTTCATTATTCAATAATGATCACTTTATTGTACAACGGAGAACCAGTTAGGACCTTCACACAAAAAAAATGCAAATCATCCAGTCTAACTTTACATAATACAGTTATAAGAGAACATGACCATGTGTCTGAGTCAGATTAATGAGAGATTTACACCTTATGTCTAAACAGGATGACGATGACGATGCCGAAAAGAGCGAGGAAGAATGTGTGACAGAAAGCAACAGCGAAGCAGAGGAGGATGACGAGAACAAGAAAGAAAATAAAGATTATGAAGAAGAAGAGGAGGAGGAGAGTGAGGAAGAGGAAGCTGAAACAGAGGATGAGGAGGATAAAGAGGAGCCAGAAGAGGAAAGGCCTGAAGCAGCGCCCCCAAAGGATCCTGGTCCTCCATCACCGCTGTCAGTCGTCATCTCCTCCCCTAGCCTCCTGAGACCCCCAAGGTTGGAGCCTATGAGACTAACCCCGCCCCCACCTCCGCTTGACCCCAACACCGATGGCAACCCAACAGTTGTCGACGAGGCCCTGGAAAGAGTCCTTAATAACGACCCTGAGCTCAAAGAGGTCAACCTCAACAACATCGAGGACATCTCACAGGACACTCTAATCCAGTTCGCTGAGGCACTGCGCTCCAACACACACGTGCGTGTCTTTAGCCTGGCCAACACGCATGCTGATGACCCCGTGGCGCTGGCCATTGCCAAGACGCTGTGCGAAAACACCTCCATCGTCAGCCTGAACATCGAGTCCAACTATGTGACAGGGAAAGGGGTTCTGGCTATGGTTCAGGCTCTGCCTAGCAATAGCACCCTGACTGAGCTACGCTTCCACAACCAGAGACACATGTGTGGAGGACAGGTCAGTCAGTCTGGACTTGGTATTAGATCTTGATGCAGCTGCTCAACACACATGCGTAGGCAATAGTAAAAGCACAAACTCACGATCCCTCTCTCTCTCTCTCTCTCTCTCTCTCTCTCTCTCTCTCTCAGGTGGAGATGGAGATGGTGAAGGTTCTGAGGGAGAACCACGCCCTGATCAAGCTGGGTTACCAGTTCCACCTTCCAGGCCCCCGGATGAGCATGACAGGCATCCTGACCCGTAACATGGACCGTCAGAGACAGAAACGCCTGCAAGAGCAGAGACAGAACCAGCAGGCGGGGCCAGAGGGGGCCGTTAACCCCCGTACCACTGCTCTGTTGAAGGCCACTCCGGGTTCTTCGCCCTACGGTTCCCCGCGGGTGTCTCCTTGGCAATCCCCCAAACTCCCCAAAAAACAGACCCCTCCTGCTCCCCCGCCGCCTCCCCCGCCGCCTCCCCCACCTCCTCCCCCACCCCCTTCACTGCCCTGCCAGCCCCCGGCAGAGAAGAAGAAGCCGACTAGGAAGATAGCGGAGGTGATCAGGCTCCACGAGGAGGTTGTTAAGAAGCAAGGGAAAGGGAAAGGGAAGAAGGGGAAGAAAGGACTGAAAGAGACCAACAGTATCTTGAAGGAGCTGAAGAACGCTCTGCGGCCAGTGGCAGAGAACAGAGACCAGGAGCACAGCAGGCCACCCACTCCACTGCGCTCCTCACACGACCAGCTCATGGACTCCATCCGCAATGCCAGTGTCCGCTCCCTCAGAAAGGTGAGATTGTGTGTGTGAGTACATGTGCGTGCATGTGTGTGTGTACATGCACAGCCAATAAGAGTTAACAAGGGTTTAAGGGTTAAAGATGGTCAGCTGGTGAGACAAAACCTATGAGAGTTCCTAGTCTCATACATCATCATTAGGGCCCAGAGTCTTTTTCTGGTCAGGTCACATGGCCAGGAAAAACGATTGGCCCTTACCAACATGGAGGCTATTCTATCTGTATCCTTGGACTAATTCACATGTTTCCACATGTTTCCATCTGGAAAAGTGTATATTTCTGTGACAAAGCCAACAGACTGAGACACTATGTCATCTTGGAAAATGTCAAAGACAACTCATATAAAATGGTTGAGAGAAAGTATCTGGTCTAAATGGTCTAAGATAAATAAGGTTGTGCTTTGAGAACCTTAGGGTGGATTCCTACAGTCAAAGGGTACACATACCTCAGAGGTCAGTGTGATTTAGACAGGTGACAGAGGAACATCGCTGTCGGAGTCATCTCCTGTGGTTGACATGTATTTTACGATGGACGTCGATCATATGACACTTTTCCATCATCAAGCGCTGTGGTATGTCTGAACAAAGCCAAACACAACACAAGCCTTGGTTGAAGTCCCTAACACAGAGAGAGAGAGAGAGAGAGAGAGAGAGAGAGAGAGAGGAGGGGGGGATAAAAACAGAGAGAGAGAGAGAGAGAGAGAGAGAGAGGGATAAAAAAAGAGAGGGAGAGAGGGGGATAAAAAGAGAGAGAGAGAAGGAGTAAGGAGTGAGAAAAGAGTAGTCTAGTCTCTAGTGTTTCTGTGGGCCCATTAATGTGTGGTAACTGCTTGTTATGTTGTTACTGTGGAAAATCCTGGTTGCCCTCAGAAGGCTAGGGTCTAGAGGATGTGAATGCCTGCCACTTAACTAGAGTTAAAAATAGGACTGTTGTACAGCTGCTATGATAAGGGAAACGGAGAGGCCTCACAGTACCAGAGCGAACTTTGACAACAAACAGTAAATAAGGAAAGTGCAGAGGGATTTTTGTTATAGTTGCGAGCAAAAATGTTAGATATTTCTGACATTTTGTGATAAGTTTTGCCCAATTTGTCACGAAAATGCGCTGACGGGGAAAACATTTGTTGACATGTGGCTGAACCACTTTATGCGGTAAAAGTATGGTGATTGGTTTTAATTGTGAGCCCTCTTTTTGTAGTGTGATGATCGGACAGTTTTATGCAGTAATATTGAGGTGATTTGACTGTTAGATGCGGTAATAGTGCGGTGGAGGATAAAATTTGCAAGCCCTTGCATAATATGTAGGGGATTGTTGATTTTACAAACAATGCAGAACCACAAAATCCTGGAAGGACTGGACAATATTAGGCTACGGAATATATGTTTTTGTTTCTGCTCACATGTATTTCTCTCTGAAATAGCTCTAGCTTTCACGGAATCTTTTGTTTTCGAGGGAACCTGGCATAAGAAAAAAAATCCTGTTTTATATAAAACAGAAATCATTGTCTTTTTAATTGCAGGTGGAAGTTCCACAGAGGAAGTTTGTCTTTGTCCCTGATGAAGAGACTAGCTGATCTGAAGACACAGGGAACCCCCTGAGACTACTGAGGACACAAACAATACGTTCAGATTGAACTGGACTTTTCCTCAGAGAAGATACTGGAAATTACCACTGCAATAACACCTTTACTATTGGAGAAAAAAATAAATATGAAATTCATATCTTTTTAAAATGTATTTATGCTGTATGCTTTTTTTCAGAAAGGCATTTGGTTGTCTACATTTTTGTGATAATAAATGTATACATTGTTGTTTAAATTGTTTACTGAGGTAACCTTTTTTTGTATAATTGTAAATATTGTATTTGGTGTGTGAGGAATATACTATATGAATTGAACATGAAGATAAAAGTAACAACACAATGAAGTGTTATGGTATTTTATTGCTGATTAAACCATGGTACAGTTGAAAAGGTACTGTGACTGTCCAAAAGATTCTCTACAAAATGTCATGTTCTAAAGTTACTGTCCTATGGCTCCTGTCCAAAATGGTTTTGGCAAAAAGATTCTGTCCAAAAGCCAAAAAGTTATATCCATCTTCCTGTCGGACAGCATCCCCCCTCCCGCTGCCCTCAGAACAGCCTCCATTCGTTAGGATGGACTCTACAAGGTGTCGAAAGCGTTCCACAGGGATGCTGGCCCATGTTGACCCCAATGCTTCCCACAGTTGTGTCAAGTTGGCTGGATGTCCTTTAGGTGGTAGACCATGCGTGATGCACACATGAAACTGTTGAGCTTGAAAATCCCAGCAGCGTTGCAGTTCTTGACACAAACCGGTGTACCTGGCATCTACTACCAACACCTGTTGAAAGGCACTTAAATATTTTATCTTGGCCATTCACCCTCTGAATGGCACACATACACAGCATGTGTCTCAATTGTCTCAAGAATTAAAAATCCATCTTTAACCTGTCTCCTTCCCTTCATCTACACTGACTGAAGTGGATTTAATAAGGGTGACATCAATGGATCAAAGCTTTCACCTGGATTCACCTGGTCAGTCTGTCATGGAAAGAGCAGGTGTTCTTTTAATGTAGTTTATACTCATTGTATGTAGCAGAGGAACACCTAATACTCCCCCTGAGCACTTGTGTGTCTTGGAAGAGTTTTCTGGAATGGTCCTAAATCCACCCCACAGCTGTTAAAAGCAAACACAACACTGAAATGCTTTTGGCAGCAGCCACAACTGTCCTTGAATAACCATCCTAGCTTCCCAAATGGAATTGGAAAGGACATCAAACTCAGCAAAAACACGGTTTACCTCAGTTCCACTAAAGAACTGACTTGGAGGGAAACAATATTCACCACTTAGACAACACAACGATCTTGACAAGCAATTTCAGCACAGTTTTCGGTATCATCCGGTATTATCATCAGGTACTGTATATCTGATCTTTCCCTAATGTGTAAACCGCAGAAAAAAAAATCATGGAATCTGATCTTTTGAGTTTAGATGTACACCATATGCATACGTGGATCTAAATCCTGATAAAATTGTAATGCTCCATATGAGACCTGTCCTTGACCATGGAATTAAAATAATAGGATCTCTATGATTTTTTGCCTCTTGTGTTTCTGTCTTTTTACATGACCAGCCATTACAACGAAAACTACCCAGGAACACTTGTTTCCATCCAGTTTTCATGAGTGAAGTCATACTATAAAAAAAATAAAAAATAAACTAAATGACAGGTGTGATGGAAACAGGACGTTTTGGAACAATTTTATAAATGCAGATATTTGTGTCGGGAAAATTAATTGTGAAATAAATGGCGGTGGAAAAGCCTACATGTGCAAAAAAATATTGATATATTAACGATAATATCCAAGTACTCACGGGATGATATGGTGTGTGGACCTCCCACTATGATTTGCAAAACCATGCACGTTATTAGGCTACAGATTAAATAATTGATGAATGAACTTCACAGGGTGGAGTGCACGTACGGTGGTCGAGTCTTATTCTGGTGACATGATGATTGACTTCTGTTTCACTAATACAAATATTCTCGCTTTTACCTATAATCCATCATGGGGCGGCAGGTAGCCTAGTGGTTAGAGCGTTGGGCCAGCGAGGTTGCTGGATCGAATCCCCGAGCTGACAAGGTAAAAATCTGTCGTTCTGCCATTGAACAAGGCATTTAACCTGCTGGTCCCCGGTAGGCCATCATTGTAAATAAGAATTTGTTCATAACTGGTTTGCCTAGTTAATTAAATAAAATCTAGCCTGTCCGTGCTGTTGGCTAGAGATTTTTATTTAGCGCGAAAAGGTACATTTTGTGTGCAAAATGGCATCACGCACTGATTTTATCCGCGACTAGGCTGTTTGGTGGAAACTGCGCATATTTTGTTATCCGGATTTTAGAATATTCGCCCATGAAAATCTGTCGCCAATTGGATGGAAAACTAGCTAGTGACAGAAAATGAGCATTGCATCGGTGTGCTACTTCAGAGGCTAAATCAGTGTGAATGTGCAAATCTGACATGGGTCACATATAAAACGGTGTGGACAGTCAGAAAAATAGATTGTGTAAACAGCCAATAAGAGGATGTGGAGAGAATTGGTAACTCTTAACACTTGACCCTAACGTAGCTGGCAGATTGGTAAAATAACAATTAATAAAGTGTCTACTGAAAGGTCATTTGAGTTATTTTTCTAATCCCACTGCCTGGCAAACTGTATTTTCATACATAAAAAAAATTAATTGCTCTCTCTCTCTATTTCCATCCCTCTATTCAATCATTCCAGCTTAATATCTTCTACATACACACTACAAATAGTCCATGAGTTATGTCATGTGGACTCAGTTCGACCTCACAGTCTCATGTGTGGGTTTAGCCAACATGATGAGTACTGGGAACTGAGACACAATGACCATAGGCCACACTGAAACCAACGTTAACAGCTGTTAATACTGTCTTTTCTCACTACTTGGTCCAACTCTCCCATCACGCTTCTACAGGCCTGCAGCTAGCATTCCAGTACTCAGATTTAGTGGCTGTCATGGACTTCTGCCATATGTCCATGTGTTCCCATTAAGCAGTCGTTCCCTTGTTGCCATGCCACCTGTCCTACAGTAAGTCCCGTTGTTGCTATGTCCATGCTCTGTCCCCAGTGTATTGTCACTAGGGGTGCCAAGCTCACTGCTCAGGTGTATTTTCCCAGTGCTAGGAGCCTGGAACTGTGACATACCCACTATAACCCCTTTCGTAAACCATTCATAGGGGACGCTGGTCCTACAGGCCTACCAAAGTGCACAAGGGAGAGGACAAAGGACACGCTCTACCCTGCTGCCCCCACTCTATCATTGGCATAGCTACACAGGCATCACCTGAAACAGATTGAAATAACACCCAACTACTATTAAATATAAATATCAACAATGCAGGCAATCTTATTTCAGTTTGAGATCAGTTTGTGGGAGCAGACATACCAGGGGGTTATTCAGGTATTCAGACAGACCGTGGAACATCACTGGACAGTCAGATAGAACTATTAAGTGTAGATCAGACAGCTCTGTAGCATATAAGAGAGATTCAAGTCTGCTCTATTCATTAAATGCTATATGTACCATTCAAAGACCCCATGTGAATATGTCTCAGCTGTTGTCTGCTCAATCATGCCAAGCTGCTGGTGATGAGAGCTCTGGTCATCACTCACTACTGATGGAAGGGTTGCCAGAGGGCTTAGTGCACATGCACGCACACATCCACGTGCACGCCTTTAACGTGCTCAAACATCAAAACAAGTAAACACTCAGGAGTTGCTCTCCCTCAAACAACCCTAGGCCCAAACAAACACTTATTGTACAGTATCCTACTGTACAACGGCTGGTCATATTTATCATCATACTCACATCCATCCCACAGAAAACAGGAGAGCGTCGCTGTAAATATTAACATTTATTTGAGTGTACAATTTAATAGTCCATTATTCTTCCAACCTCATTTCTGAAGGTTTGAGGTCCATATATCCTGGTTACTGAACAGAGTTTCACTAACCGTGAAAACAGACAGAGCGATACTGTAAAAAACAGCATTAGTTCCCTTCCCCAATGAGAAAGCAGTATCCCTCTGTGTAGAGACTAGGTTAGTGTCAATGGTAGATGTGTTAGTGTAGTTCACTGGTCCTGAAGGACAGCTTGTTAGTGAAACAGTTCAGATGTCATATTAAGTTAACACTAATTCCTCCTCAAGCGTTGCATCCGCACCGACCTGATTCAAACAAAGAACTGCAGGCGTTGATTGCTACAGTGAAACATGTTTGTAGAGTATACTGTAACTGTATATTGTAACTGATGAAACAAGCCGAAACGCAGAGCAAGACAGCTGTGTGTGTGCGCTACTGTAGTGTACGGGTTGAGAGTATTGCAATTCGTGCAAAAATACAAACTCTGAGTAGATTTACCGTCGACAGCGAATGGGACTAAATATTCCAACAGAGCCGATTTCCTAAGAAAATAAGAGTGCTAAACTAGGATTTTTGAATAAGTAAAAATTAAGTAAGAGAAGGGTATGAAAATAGTTTCGATTTTTAACAACTCTTAACATTTAGGGCCCTGTCAGTTTGTTCATTTGTTCTCCCTCCAGTCACTGACTGAACTCCACAGATCAAGAGAAACTTGACATAAAAAAAATGTTAATGCAGGAGAGAACAACTTTACAGAAAGAGAACATGACAAACCTTTACAGATTAAATGAGGTATTGCACAGAATACAAATTTTAAAAAAAGCAAAGGCAACAAAAATATACAGCAAATTGATAAAACATTTACATTATCATTTGAATAAGATTTAGAAAAACAATTTAGGAACAATGTAGTGTTGTCATAATCATCTGGGGTGGGGTGTCACTAGTCATCCCACTCATCATCATCCTCAAAGTCCTCTTCCTCATCATCATCGTCGTCATCATCTAGGGAGAGAGAGACACACGAACATAGAAAATACATTGGTATGAATATAACAGCAACCTCTTATCTGATATGTATATGGGTGGGTGTGTGTGTGTGTGTGTGTGTACCTGAGGAGTGGATGGCTTTGCTCCTCTTCTGCATCACCTCCATTAGAGCTCCTACGATGCCGGCTGAAGGACTGGCGGGTCCTCCTGACACTGGTTCGTCAGTCACCTGGAACACGCAGGAATACACACCAGTCAACACGCTCCAGTATAGGGGAATGTGCATCTAGTATCACTAGGGTAGGGGAAGTGTAGAAGTCAGGCCATTCATACTTCCTGCGCTTCGCAGAGCTGTTGTGAAGGAAGATGTCAAGGAAGTGAGTTTGTGTTTATAGAGGACTTCCCGCCCCCACCTATCGCCAACCAATCATGTCAATGCGGAGCTATACAGAGCAATACGGAGCCCTCCACATTGTTACAAAATTTGGGAGGCGCACGGCGATGCGGTACAGAGCTCGATTAAGCTCTACAATTGCATCATACCCCCAGTACTCAGCATCTGGATCGCAATGCCGGAGCAATCATAAATTGGCTTTTAGTGGTTGAGGTAGGAGCTAGGGTATAGCGAACATGGGCATAGGGGTTAGAGTGTAGTGTATAAGGTAATGTCCACTCACAGCCTTTAGCTGTTTGCCCTGTCGTATCTGTTCGAGGAGACCGTCTCGGCCGGTGCTGGTGGAAACAGGCCTCTCCTTCTGCTCCACCTTCTTCAGTGGAGCCCCCTCCCTGATCTGGCTCAACAGGGCTGAGGGCTTACCAGCACCACCACCCCCTCCATCAGCTTCCAGCAGCATGGGTGGGGGAGGAGGGCCGGGAGGCGGGGGAGGAGGAGGGGGTGCTCCGGAACCCATACCTGCTGGGGCGGAGGAGGGAGGCGGGGGAGGAGGTGGGGCATGGGGAGCCAGGGAGGCATGGGAAGGCTGGGGAGGAGGGGGCAGAGGGCCTCTGGTTGGGGGTGGGGGTGGAGCTCCCATGCCTGTTCTGGAGGGGGGAGGTGGTGGTGGGGCTGAGGTGGGCGCTCTGGAGGGGGGAGGAGGTGGAGGTGCGCCCCTTCCCCTGATGGGTGGGGGCGGGGGGCCGGAAGTCTGGTGTGGGGGAGGGGGTGGTGGTCCACCTCTGGAAGGAGGGGGTGGGGGGGCTGGACCAGAGAGAAGACAAATTATTTTTGCATGGAATCGACTATTGCATATATACACATACTGAGCCTACTGTACACTTCACAACATGCTTTCAATTCTAGAAGAACCTCAGGAGGAAAGGCAGCAATAAATACAGCTCAGTTGCTGGTATGACAGCATGCAGTAATGACTGTAGTCACTAGGGACAGCTATGCTTCATGTTATTCTTTTCAACTAACCCAGAAACTCAAAACAAAAGCTCTGTGGTAGCATAGCATTGACTAACATGATATTCTAAAGTCAAAAGGCAAACGTCTCTTCAGCACACTGCAAACTGACTCCTGGTCTGGTCTGTCAAGGCGGACATGTTAGATCCAGCCCAGGGTTGCACAGCTATGGGTCCTTCTCCACAAAGCGTCTGCGATTAAGAGTGTTGATCTAGGCTCTTTCCATAGAATCTTATTCATTATGATCTAGAAGAGAAAACAGAGCCTAGATCACCATTCCTACTCAAGACACTGGACCGAGACCCTGGTCTTCAAGGGCATCAGTCCTGAGGAACTCGGGGGCCTGAGTTGTGCACCCCTGTGTTAGACCAGGGATTCCCAAACTCGGTACTGGGGCCCCTTCCTGGGAGCACATTTTTGGGCGTTTGCCCTAGCACTACACAGCTGATTCAAATAATCATAGTTTAGGGCAACAAAATGTGCACACAGGACCCAGTTTGGGGAAACCCCATTTTAGACTTTGGGACAGAGATGGAACTACTCTTTTGTCCTACAGAGGTCAGAGTTAGTCTATCAGACAGCTCCCAGTCAGGTTAATGCCACAGCAGCACCATGCAGAGATAAACCAACCTACCACACCACCTCGGAGGTGGAGGACCTGAGGAACATACGATGAACATTAGAGCACTAAACAATCTACATAGACTCTATCACAGTTTAGGCTACAATATATATTCTTCTGACAAACACAGAACCTAAAGCCCTTAGTCCCCCCCCCCCCCCCGACTCTCTCACACACACACACCTTGTCTGCGGAGCTCGATCTTGACTGCCTCCACGCCTCCCTTCTTCTCGATGAAGTCATAGATGACCTTGGAGGTCTCCTTGTCCTTCAGCTGGGCCTCAGAGATGCCACACATGTCAAACAGGTTCTTCAGCTCCGGGTCTAGGTTGTTCAACTGGAGGAGAGAAGAGAACACTGGGTTGGAACCACACTGAAATACTGGAAAAGAAACTAACAGGAATAGAACCAATGCCGGGTTCAGTTAGAACGTCACTCAGCACTTCAATTGGTTACAACTTCACTTAGTTTGAACCTCAATGAGTTAGAACGATAAAACACTACTCAGTTAGAAACACATGTCAGAGCTGGCGGTCTCATGTTCAGATAAACTGCTCAGATGTTGGCACCCCTGTTGTAAACAGCCCCTGCATCGCCACCTGGTGGCTGAGGGGAACTGTGCCAGGTTGGCACTGCCCAGGCGGGAGAGTGGATTGAAGGCTGTGGGATTATATTCACACAGAACTAGATTACACAGGTTTATTTCACATCTACTTTAAACCACTACTCTAGATCTCTGGGCAGAGACACAAAACAACAGCTTAGTTTTAGTTTATGTAACTCAGGTTGTGTTCTTTGATATAATGAATTACTGCTCTTTCCTGTTCCTGTCGAACCATGTTAAACCACCCGACAGCTCTTTCTCTTAAACTCGCTCATCTCTCTCTCTCCACTTAAATTCTTGAAAATATTAAAGCTCTGAAACTCAAAAATCATTGAAATCTTATTTTAGAAATGTCAACAAATCATCCGGTTTCCAGTCTGTTCGATGTGCGTGTAGAACACCACGCAATAATTACTTATCATCCTTTTTTGGAAACAACTGAATGGATGACACAGAAACAGGTTTAGAATGTGAAATCTCCTTGTGAAACCCTGGGCTGGCAGTGACTTCTGCAGGGGGCTGAGAGGAGAGATGACATAATATTTCATATTTAGTTCTGAGGAGAATCATGTCTGATGAACACGACATCAGAAATAAACAAGCTCTGAGCCTGAGAACTCGTAAGTGGGGTAAAAACACAACCCCCCCCCCAATAATACACATCCTTGGAGAAACCATCCCACTGTCCAGGCCTACTGGTTTGAGTTTGCAAGACAGGCATTTCACTGTACTTGTGCATGCGACATTAAAACTTTAAAATTTCCCATACGTTATATGACAGAGGCTAGCTAGACCACCGCGTGAGAAGAGGCAGATCACAGGTCACATAGGATCTTCCCATACCATTAGAAGTAGGGGATGATTCTACTAGTCAGATGCTACAGTGTAGACAACAACAATATCTCCTCAGTCAGAACCCAGTCAGTCAGTCGGTCAGTCATACTCACATCGAAGCCTGTGTTAGGGTCCCAGCCGACGTGGCCAACGTGCCTGGAAGGAAACACATGATCAGACAGAGAGGAGTACAGAGCCTGCGGGAATGATCACATAGGCTACCTACTATACACACACATACCAAACCCTAAACTCACACACAGAGGAAGTGTAAACTCTAAAAGTAGCCAAGCTAGAAAGGTAACTCCAAGCACATTTTCGCTAAGAGCAGCTGTTTAAACAAGGGTGAATCATGTGTTGGCAAAAATGTATGTCTTGCCTTGGACACTGCACCCGCCACACTGTCAGGCTTTGAAAAAGCACCTGCGAATAGGCTATGTCAAACACTCCAGAGACTGTAATTAACTCAACATTAGGAGTTGAGAAATAAAGTTGGATAGAAAGATAATACTAATTCAAAATGTGTTTATTCTGTTGTTGCTAGTGATATTCATAAAAACATCAAAAATATATATCACCCCCACAACATGATGCTGCCACCCCCATGCTTCACGGTTGGGATGGTGTTCTTCGGCTTGCGAGCTTCCCCCTTTTTCCTCCAAACATAACAATGGTCATTTTTGCCAAACAGTTTCATCAGACCAGAGGACATTTCTCTAAAAACTATGATCTTTGTCCCCATGTGCAGTTGCCAACCGCAGTCAGGCCTTTTTATGGCGGTTTTGGAGCAGTGGCTTCTTCCTTGCCGAGCGGCCTTTCAGGTTATGCCGATATAGGACTTGTTTTACTGTGGATATAGATACTTTTGCACCTGTTTCCTCCAGCATCTTCACAGGGTCATTTGCTGTTGTTCTGGGATTGATTTGCCCTTTACACACCCAAGTACGTTCAAATCAAATCAAATTTTATTTGTCACATACACATGGTTAGCAGATGTTAATGCGAGTGTAGCGAAATGCTTGTGCTTCTAGTTCCGACAATGCAGTAATAACAAGTAATCTAACTAACAATTCCAAAACTACTGTCTTGTACACAGTGTAAGGGGATAAAGAATATGTACATAAGGATATATGAATGAGTGATGGTACAGAGCAGCATAGGCAAGATACAGTAGATGGTATCGGGTACAGTATGTACAAATGAGATGAGTATGTAAACAAAGTGGCATAGTATAGTATAAAGTGGCTAGTGATACATGTATTACATAAGGATACCGTCGATGATATAGAGTACAGTATATACGTATGCGTATGAGATGAATAATGTAGGGTAAGTAACATTTATATAAGGTAGCATTGTTTAAAGTGGCTAGTGATATATTTACATCATTTCCCATCAATTCCCATTATTAAAGTGGCTGGAGTTGAGTCAGTGTCAGTGTGTTGGCAGCAGCCACTCAGTGTTAGTGGTGGCTGTTTAACAGTCTGATGGCCTTGAGATAGAAGCTGTTTTTCAGTCTCTCGGTCCCAGCTTTGATGCACCTGTACTGACCTCGCCTTCTGGATGATAGCGGGGTGAACAGGCAGTGGCTCGGGTGGTTGATGTCCTTGATGATCTTTATGGCCTTCCTGTGACATCGGGTGGTGTAGGTGTCCTGGAGGGCAGGTAGTTTGCCCCCGGTGATGCGTTGTGCAGACCTCACTACCCTCTGGAGAGCCTTACGGTTGAGGGCGGTGCAGTTGCCATACCAGGCGGTGATACAGCCCGCCAGGATGCTCTCGATTGTGCATCTGTAGAAGTTTGTGAGTGCTTTTGGTGACAAGCCGAATTTCTTCAGCCTCCTGAGGTTGAAGAGGCGCTGCTGCGCCTTCTTCACGATGCTGTCTGTGTGAGTGGACCAATTCAGTTTGTCTGTGATGTGTATGCCGAGGAACTTAAAACTTGCTACCCTCTCCACTACTGTTCCATCGATGTGGATAGGGGGGTGTTCCCTCTGCTGTTTCCTGAAGTCCACAATCATCTCCTTAGTTTTGTTGACGTTGAGTGTGAGGTTGTTTTCCTGACACCACACTCCGAGGGCCCTCACCTCCTCCCTGTAGGCCGTCTCATCGTTGTTGGTAATCAAGCCTACCACTGTTGTGTCGTCCGCAAACTTGATGATTGAGTTGGAGGCGTGCGTGGCCACGCAGTCGTGGGTGAACAGGGAGTACAGGAGAGGGCTCAGAACGCAACCTTGTGGGGCCCCAGTGTTGAGGATCAGCGGGGAGGAGATGTTGTTGCCTACCCTCACCACCTGGGGGCGGCCCGTCAGGAAGTCCAGTACCCAGTTGCACAGGGCGGGGTCGAGACCCAGGGTCTCGAGCTTGATGACGAGCTTGGAGGGTACTATGGTGTTGAATGCCGAGCTGTAGTCGATGAACAGCATTCTCACATAGGTATTCCTCTTGTCCAGATGGGTTAGGGCAGTGTGCAGTGTGGTTGAGATTGCATCGTCTGTGGACCTATTTGGGCGGTAAGCAAATTGGAGTGGGTCTAGGGTGTCAGGTAGGGTGGAGGTGATATGGTCCTTGACTAGTCTCTCAAAGCACTTCATGATGACGGATGTGAGTGCTACGGGGCGGTAGTCATTTAGCTCAGTTACCTTAGCTTTCTTGGGAACAGGAACAATGGTGGCCCTCTTGAAGCATGTGGGAACAGCAGACTGGTATAGGGATTGATTGAATATGTCCGTAAACACACCGGCCAGCTGGTCTGCGCATGCTCTGAGGGCGCGGCTGGGGATGCCATCTGGGCCTGCAGCCTTGCGAGGGTTAACACGTTTAAGTGTCTTACTCACCTCGGCTGCAGTGAAGGAGAGACCGCATGTTTTCGTTGCAGGCCGTGTCAGTGGCACTGTATTGTCCTCAAAGCGGGCAAAAAAGTTATTTAGTCTGCCTGGGAGCAAGACATCCTGGTCCGTGACTGGGCTGGGTTTCTTCCTGTAGTCCGTGATTGACTGTAGACCCTGCCACATGCCTCTTGTGTCTGAGCCGTTGAATTGAGATTCTACTTTGTCTCTGTACTGGCGCTTAGCTTGTTTGATAGCCTTGCGGAGGGAATAGCTGCACTGTTTGTATTCGGTCATGTTACCAGACACCTTGCCCTGATTAAAAGCAGTGGTTCGCGCTTTCAGTTTCACACGAATGCTGCCATCAATCCACGGTTTCTGGTTAGGGAATGTTTTAATCGTTGCTATGGGAACGACATCTTCAACGCACGTTCTAATGAACTCGCACACCGAATCAGCGTATTCGTCAATGTTGTTATCTGACGCAATACGAAACATCTCCCAGTCCACGTGATGGAAGCAGTCTTGGAGTGTGGAGTCAGCTTGGTCGGACCAGCGTTGGACAGACCTCAGCGTGGGAGCCTCTTGTTTTAGTTTCTGTCTGTAGGCAGGGATCAACAAAATGGAGTCGTGGTCAGCTTTTCCGAAGCTGACCACGACTCCATTTTGTTGATCCCTGCCTACAGACAGAAACTACAGACTGCCTACAGACAGAATCTCTTGGAGACAGAACGCGTCTCCTTCCGGAGCGGTATGAAGGCTGAGATTTAATATTTGAGATCAGATGATCTGGCCTCCACTATCACACAAACAAATTGAAATGGTTTTGGATGAGTTGGACTGCAGAGTGAAGGAAAAGCGGCCAACAAGTGCTCAGCATATGTGGGAACTCCTTCAAGACTGTCGGAAGTGTGTGCAACGCTGCCATCAAGGCAATGGTTGGATACTTTGCACAATCTAAAATATATTTTGATTTGGTTACTAGATGATTCCATATGTGTTATTTCATAGTTTTGATGTCTTCACTATTATTCTACAACGTGGAAAAGAGTATAAAGAAAACCCCTTGAATGAGTAGGTGTGTCAGAACTTTTGACTGGTACTGTGTGTATGTATATACACTGCTCAAAAAAATAAAGGGAACACTAAAATAACACATCCTAGATCTGAATGAATGAAATATTCTTATTAAATACAAAAATTATCAATGTAAATCAAATTTATCAACCCATGGAGGTCTGGATTTGGAGTCACACTCAAAATTAAAGTGGAAAACCACACTACAGGCTGATCCAACTTTGATGTAATGTCCTTAAAACAAGTCAACTGAGGCTCAGCAGTGTGTGTGGCCTCCACATGCCTGTATGACCTCCCTACAACGCCTGGGCATACTCCTGATGAGGTGGCGGATGGTCTCCTGAGGGATCTCCTCCCAGACCTGGACTAAAGCATCCGCCAACTCCTGGACAGTCTGTGGTGCAACGTGGCGTTGGTGGATGGAGCGAGACATGATGTCCCAGATGTGCTCAATTGGATTCAGGTCTGGGGAACAGGCGGGCCAATCCATAGCATCAATGCCTTCCTCTTGCAGGAACTGCTGACACACTCCAGCCCACATGAGGTCCAGCATTGTCTTGCATTAGGAGGAACCCAGGGCCAACCGAACCAGCATATGGTCTCACAAGGGGTCTGAGGATCTCATCTTGGTACCTAATGGCAGTCAGGCTACCTCTGGCGAGCACATGGAGGGCTGTGCAGCCCCCCAAAGAAATGCCACCCCACACCTTGATTGACCCACCGCCAAACCGGTCATGCTGGAGGATGTTGCAGGCAGCAGAACGTTCTCCACGGCGTCTCCAGACTCTGTCACATGTGCTCAGTGTGAACCTGCTTTCATCTGTGAAGAGCACAGGGCGCCAGTGGCGAATTTGCCAATCTTGGTGTTCTCTGGCAAATGCCAAACGTCCTGCACAGTGTTGGGCTGTAAGCACAACCCCCACCTGTGGATGTCAAGCTTTCAAAAGCGACCAAAACATCAGCCAGGAAGCATAGGAACTGAGAAGTGGTCTGTGGTCCCCACCTGCAGAACCACTCCTTTATTGGTGGTGTCTTGCTAATTACCTATAATTTCCACCTGTTGTCTATTCCATTTGCACAACAGCATGTGACATTTATTGTCAATCAGTGTTGCTTCCTAAGTGGACAGTTTGATTTCACAGAAGTGTGATTGATTCGGAGTTACATTGTGTTGTTTAAGTGTTCCCTTTATTTTTTTGAGCAGTGTATATATATATATATTTTTTTTTTTCCCCCACGGGGCCCTGCAGTACCGGAGGGTGGACCCCTGGTTAAATACACATGGTTTACACTACTTCAGTAAGCCAGTACTATAGTATTGACTACCAGTGTCCTAGTCCTAAAAACACGGGACAGATAATCCTCGCATCAATCATGCCAGATACATATTACATGAGATTAAAAATATGTCCAGGATTTTAAAAAAGTCCCATCAACTCTTTGCCACACATTAACACATGGCAGTATGGCTAGAGGTACTCCTCTATACATTAGCCATGCAATACCCCCCAGATGACCCCAACGGGCCACATCCTAACTTGACATCACAGAACTAGATGTTCCCCACAATTCTAATCTCATGTGAGGATTCAACCCACACTGTGGGCTTGAGAATGACCCTTACTGCTCAGGTGTGACACAAAAAAGAGCAGAATTTAAAAACAAAATACACCTAAATAGAACAGAATGAAATAGAACATAACAGAATATTACAATCATATAGAACAGAATAGAGAGTAATAAATGAGAAAGAAATGGAAAACTCACTGGAAGTTGCTGGGCGTTCCGATGTCTGCCTTGGTCAGCTTCTTGCCCTTCTTTCCCTTCACCTTCTTCTCCTTCTTGTTGTTGTTGTTGAAGCTGCTGCTCACCATGTTAGTCTGAGAGGTGTGTCCGTGGAACCGTGACACAGTGTTGATCTCTGGGTTCTTGATGTCCACCGTGGCCATGGGCAGGGCCGGGCCTGGGGGGGGAGGAGAAGAGAGTCAGAACTACAGTACCCACAACGCAACAGGCCCGGAGAGTCTTGGTCTGGGGGAGACCAGAGTCTCAGATCTAGGTAGTTTAACATACTGGATTACAATAGAGACTTTTGACATTTCATTAATGAGGTCTACTTCCATCGTTGACGAGAGGGCACACAGGTTGACACAGTGCGTTGGCTTTTAGCACCTGGAGAGTTCAGCCAGCGTCACAACACAATCTGCTGCTGGGATCACATTACATTCTCACTAAGCACTCCTTGTGTACAACCATCTCCTCTCGAATGCCTCCCATTAGGCTTAGGACAGTCAGAGAGATGTGTCTGCTAACCAACGCACAGCAGACAAGAAAAACGACCACCACACTGACTGGATGAGATGCGTGTGGATCTCACACGGAATAATATTGCCACTGCCTGCGGCTCACACGTCCTGTGACACCCACATAGTGGTCAAACCAAACTGAATTCTACGGACATGAGTGTCCTGACTCCTCTGCCACCTACCTCTGTGGCTCGAGTCCCCACGGGGGCTCTTTCTGACCGAGGGCGAGACTGAGGGACTACAGTCACAGGGAGTTCCGTCCCCCTTCCTCCCACCTCTGTCCCCCTTACACCCTCCGGCAGCTGCCATGTTGACGTCCAGAAGCATTTCACCCACAACGCCGCAGGCCTGGTCCCCGTGGCGTAGCGAGAGGCGGTTAGTAGGGTCAGAGGGGGGTGCATATAGTTCCTCCTGGGGAAGGATCAGGCAGTGGAGGGTGGAGAGACACCCTCCTGGATGGATCCCTCCTCCTCCCCCCTCAGATAGGTCCTCAGAGGGAGAGGACAGGAAGGTGGTACAGAACATCATCACAGAGCGATGGCGGCAGCATGGGGGGGCGGCAAGACTACGTGGTGCCCAGTCCTGGGCTATAGCTTAGAGATCCACTGATCCAGAGATCTTTTGGTCCTGATAATCAGAGAGACATCCCGAAAGGAACACAGGGTGTGCGAGCCACAGAACTAGAGAACCAACTCCAGGATTTTCAGATCCAGAGAACCAGGTGGAGGAGCAACCAGAGAGATCAAGAGAGGAGACTGAGCAGGGTACGGACCAGACAGACAGCAGGCAGAGCCAGGCAGACTAAGACCCTCTGGCTAAGTGAGGTGCCTAGGGTTTGGGCAAATGCCACAGCAACAGCTGGCCCCGCCTCCAAACTGAGTACTCTCTCCTCCCCTTCACAACAGGGAGCACTGCCAGGTCCCATCTCTGAGCCTGACTCTTTCCCTTACTCTCTCATCCCTTCCCTTCTGCCCTTCTCCACCAGCGGACCAAACCACACCCCCAACTCCAGCCCACCTCTAATCCCAGCAAATCACGATGATGCTGGATTTTACATAACCATTAATGCCCACTGCTAATCCACCATAATCCCTGAGGTTCTCTTAAACATGATGAATCTACATCAGAGAGAGAGGCTGGCTGGGTGGGTGGGAGACAGGACTCAAGAGACGGCATGGAGAAAAGAGGAGAGATGGTGTGAGAAAAAGGGAGAGAGCGATAAGGAGCGGGAGAGGTGAACGAGAGAGGGCATTCAAGGCAACGAAAACTGGAACCTTCCCGGGTGAACACAGTTAATTCCGCACACACACTAGTGAGTCATACCCAAACAAACACGGTACCACATCCATCTGCCCAATGTGGATCTGGCTGTGCCCTCTTCCTATCCGCAGGGTCATTCTCACCTGTCCTTACCGCAGACAGAACACACAATGCCAGCCAGACCAGAATGGTGTCTGTATGGGCAAAGCCCAAGCCATGCCAGTCTGGCTTGGGCACTATGCGCGGAAGTAATAAACTTGACCACTGCTACTCTAACTTCCGCGATGCATACAAAGCCCGCCCTCACTTCGGCATATCCGACCACAAAGCCATCTTGATCCTACCGTCTTATAGGCAGAAACTCAAACAGGATGTACCAGTGACTAGAACCATTCAATGCTGGTCTGACCAATCGGAATCCACGCTTCAAGATTGTTTTGATGACTGGGATATGTTCCGGTCAGCCTCAGAGAATAACATCGTCCTATACGCTGACTCGTGAGTGAATTTTTAAAGGAAGTGCATTGGAGAGGCTGTACCCACTGTGACTATTAAAACCTTCCCTAACCAGAAACTGTGGATGCATGGCAGCATTCGCGCAAAACTGAAAGCGCAAACCACCCAATTTAACCATGGAGAGAGGTCTGGGAATATGGCTGAATATAAACAGTGTAGTTATTCTGGTGTGTTTACGGACATATTCAATTGCTCCCTATCCCAGTCTGCTGTCCCCAAATGCTTCAAGATGGCTACCATTGTTCCTGTACCCAAGAAGGCAAAGATTAACTAAATGAGTACCGCACAGTAGAACTCACTTCTTGTCATCATGACGTGCTTTGAGAGACTAGTCAAGGATCATATCGCCTCCACCTTACCGGTGATGCAATCGCCATCTCACTGCACATTCCCATCTGGACAAGAAGAATTCCCATGTAAGAATGCTGTTCATTGACGACAGCTCAGCATTCAACACCATAGTTCCCGCCAAGCTCATCATCAAGCTGGAGGCTTCATGATGCCTCCCACTCAATCAAGTTTGCAGACGACAACAGTAGTTGGCCTGCAGGGAGGAGGGTGAGGGCACTGAGTGTGGCACACCCAAGGCCATCAGACTGCTAAACAGCAATCACTAACTCAGAGATGCTGCCGACATGGAGACCCAATCACTGGCCACTTTAGCAAATGGATCACTAGTCACTTTAAACAAAGCCACTTTAATAATTTTTTCCATATCTTACATGACTTATTAATATCATATGTACCCTACCATTCAAAAGTTTGGGGTCACTTAGAAAGGTCTTTGTGTTCCATGAAAACATACATGAAATGAGTTGCAAAATGAATAGGAAATATAGTCAAGACGTTGACAAGGTTATAAATAATGATTTATAATTGAAATAATTGTGTTCTTCAAACTTTGCTTTCGTCAAAGAATCCTCCATTTGCAGCAAATTAATGCCGTGCAGACCTTTGGCATTCTAGTTGTCAATTTGTTGAGGTACTCTGAAGAGATTTCACCCCATGCTTCCTGAAGCACCTCCCACAAGTTGGATTGGCTTGATGGGCACTTCTTACGTACCATACGGTCAAGCTGCTCCCACAACAGCTCAATAGGGTTGAGATCCGGTGACTGTGCTGGCCAGTCCATCATAGACAGAATACCTGCTGACTGTTTCTTCCCTAAATAATTCTTGCATAGTTTGGAGCTGTGCTTTGGGTCATTGTTCTGTTGTAAGAGGAACGCGCCGTCCACAGGGTATGGCATGACATTGTAAAATGGAGTGATAGCAATCTTGGAGGAAGGATTTTACCCTGTACAAATCTCAGATACTCAACTAGTCTAAAGGCCAATTTTATTGCTTCTTTAATCAACATAAGTTTTCAGCTGTTCTAACAATTGCAAAGGGGTTTTCTAGTGATCAATTAGCCTTTTAAAATGAGAAACTTGGATTAGCTAACACAACATGCCATTGGAACACAGGAGTGATGGTTGCTGATAATGGGCCTCTGTACGCCTATGTAGATATTCCATTATTATTATTATTTTTTTAAATCAGCCGTTTCCACCTACAATAGTAATTTACAGCATTAATAAATGTCTACACTGTATTTCTGATCAATTTGATGCTATTTTAATGGACAAAACATTTGCTTATCTTTCAAAAAGCAGGGACATTTTTAAGTGTACGCAAACTTTTGACCAGTAGTGTATATACTGTATTTAATACCATCTATTGCACCTTGCCTACGCCGCTCAGCCATCGCTCATCCATATATTTATATGTACATATTCTCATTCACCCCTTTTAGATTTGTGTGTATTAGGCAGCAGTTGGGGAATTGTTAGATTACTTGTTTGATATTACTGCAACGTTGGAACCAGAAGCACAAGCATTTCGCTACACTCACATTAACATCTGCTAGCCATGTGCATGTGACCAATAACATTTGATTTGATCAACCCTCAGGGGACAGGATAGGTCTAGGCCGCGCCATGCAAAAACATCAACCCTCAGCAATCTGTTTACAGGTCACCGCTATGATGAAGAGAAAATGTCACCAATTCTGACCTCCCCCTTTCCTCTACCCCTGCACCACAACTCCTTCCGTTCCACATAGCCATTGCTATGAGTGTTAGGGGACTGGGGTAGTGTGAGTGCTGTGCAGTAACTAACATTAGCAGCTGAATTAAATCCTCTTAGCCTGATTAAGCAGAGCAGGGGTTGACACCGTCTGTCCACCCAGTCAGACCAGTACAATACTATGGGGAGCCAGGCAGAGCAAACTAGCTGAAGTCCAATAGTATGCACTGTTGCCAAGCGATGCCAAGGAGTGCTATGAAAGTGTGCCACTGTACTGTTCCACAACAGCAAATCTACATGACCAGTTCAGAGAGCATCTCTAAAAGAGCTTTTGACCGCTATAGTATCTGTACAATTGGGGAAAGCTCTGGTACCAAGTGACCTGAACCGTATCACCCCCAGCCTGTCTGGGTGCTGATGAGAGGGGATTTGAGCATGAGATGCCGCTTATACGCTACAAGGTTATATATATCTTATCTATAGCTAAGTGATCTACTGTGAATGTAGGCTGATTATTCATATGGCCTGGTTTGGAGAATGAGTGTTACAGGTTTGGTATTTTCAGATTGAGGGGAGGGATCTGCTCAACGTCCCTGTGGAACTGGCTTTCTGGAGAGTGTGTGTGTGCAGAATACCTAAAGCATGTCCTGTATAGTGGATCTATGTACTTAGAAATTGCCTCTCACCACTGATGCTACAGTCAGATATACAGTACTTCCATGCCCCTTTTGGTTAATATTAAGACTGGGGAGAGGTCATCTGTTAGCCAGGGGCTTGAGAGAGGTGTTCACTCTAAGACCCTGCTATCAGGGGATTATCCAATGGCTTTACACTGGAACCATTCAATCAAAGCCATGTGGGGAAGTCGGGGAGTGACGATTGTGTTTGTGGAGGAATATTTTAAGTCAAATCATTTCTGGGTTGTTTAAAAGCGTAGTGTCTACATCAATTTCTGATTAAAATAAAAATTATTTTCTAAAAAAAAAGACCCGAGTGAATTTCATGAAGGACCTACCATTTTGACCTGGAGGGTCACGTCTCTTTTCTGTAAAACAAAATGTATAGAATTAAACTCCTGTATAGTGCTGTGTGTTAGTGTTAGTGAAAGGGAGAGGTGAGGGATTGGCATGGAGTTACAGGTGACTGAAGTGCACGGATCAAAGAGGAACTCTTCTGCAACAAGGGGAGGGGGGGGTTCGGACCGAGTTAGTTTATAAGCAGCAGGGGTGTATGTGTGTGTGCGGATTAATCGTCAAGCGCAGGTGTACGAGTTAGTAATTTACCAGAACGATCACAGGCAGACTGACAAAACGGAGCTCAGATCTAAAAGAGTCGAGGACCATCATCCATACAGACACTGCATAGACTATTGCTTGTTTGGGACAGAGGGCAAACAGTCCTGACCTTGTTATTATAGCAAGCTTATTTCCAGGAGCACTTCAGGAGCACTGTTGCCCCTGGACACTGGTCTTAGCTGATCAGGCACAGGTTTATGTTAAGGATTAGAGGTCGACCGATTAATCGGCATGGCCGATTACTTAGGGCCGATTTCAAGTTGTTTCCATAACAATCGGTAATTGGCATTTTTGGATGCCTATTATGGCCGAATACGTTGCACTCCACGAGGAGACTGCGTGGCAGGCTGACCACCTGTTACGCAAATGCAGCAAGGAGCAAAGGTAAGTTGCTAGCTAGCATTAAACTTATCTTAGAATGTTTTTTTTTATTTTTATCAATCTTCACATAATCACTAGTTAACTACACATGGTTGATGATATTACTAGTTTAACTAGCTTGTCCTACATTGCAAATAATCAATGCGGTGCCTGTTAATTTATCATCGAATTACAGCCTACTTCGCCAAACAGGTGATGATTTAACAAAAGCACAATCGTTGCACCATTTTACCCAACCATAAACATCAATGCCTTTCTTAAAATCAATACACAGAAGTATATATATTTTTAAACCTGCATATTTAGTTCAAAGAAATTCATGTTAGCAGGCAATATTAACTAGGGAAATTGTGTCACTTCTCTTGTGTTCATTACACGTCGAGTCGGGGTATATGCAACAGTTTGGGCCGCCTGGCTCGTTGCAAACTAATTTGCCAGAATTTTACATAATTATGGCATAACATTGAAGTGTGTGCAATGTAATAGCAATATTTAGACTTAAGGTTGCCACCCGTTTGATAAAATACGTAACAGTTCCATATTTCACTGAAAGAATAAATGTTTTGTTTTCTAAATGCTAGTTTCCAGATTTGACCATATTAATGACCTAAGGCTTGTATTTCTGTGTGTTTACTATATTATAATTAAGTCTATGATTTGATATTTGATAGAGTAGTCTGGCTGAGCGGTGGTAGGCAGCAGCAGGCTCGTAAGCATTCATTCCAACAGCACTTTCCTGCGTTTGCCAGCAGCTCTTTGCAATGCTTGAAGCACAGCGCTGTTTATGTCTTCAACCCTATCAACTCCCGAGATTATGCTGCAATACTATAGTGCCTATAAGAACATCCAATAGTCAAAGGTATATGAAATACAAATGGTGTAGAGAGAAATAGTCCTATAATTCCTATAATAACTAACTACAACCTAAAACTTCTTAACCTAAAACTTCTTACCTGGGAATATTGAAGATTATTTAAAACAAATTGAACATGTTTCATTTATTTGAGACTAAATTGATTTTATTTATGTATTATATTAAAATAAAAGTGTTCATTCAATATTGTTGTAATTGTCATTATATATATATATATATATATAAAAAATAAATAGTCAGCCGATTAATCGGTATCGGCTATTTTTTGGTGCTCCAATAATCGATATCGGCATTGAAAAATCATAATCGGTCGACCTCTAGTTAGGATTTCAGAGAGGGGAAAGCTGATTCTAGATCCGCTCCCCTTCTACCAGAGGTAACAGTGGGCCAGAGAGAGAAAGGAAGAGAGCGAGAGAGGAAGAGAGCGAGAGAGGAAGAGAGCGAGAGAGGAAGAGAGCGAGAGAGGAAGAGAGCGAGAGAGAGCGAGAGAGGAAGAGAGCGAGAGAGGAAGAGAGCGAGAGAGAGCGAGAGAGAGCGAGAGAGGAAGAGAGCGAGAGAGAGCGAGAGAGAGCGAGAGAGGAAGAGAGCGAGCGAGAGAGGAAGAGAGCGAGCGAGAGAGGAAGAGAGCGAGAGAGGAAGAGAGCGAGAGAGGAAGAGAGCGAGAGAGGAAGAGAGCGAGAGAGGAAGAGAGCGAGAGAGGAAGAGAGCGAGAGAGGAAGAGAGCGAGAGAGGAAGAGAGCGAGAGAGGAAGAGAGCGAGAGAGGAAGAGAGCGAGAGCGAGAGAGGAAGAGAGCGAGAGAGAGAGAGGAAGAGAGCGAGAGAGAGAGAGGAAGAGAGCGAGAGAGAGAGAGGAAGAGAGCGAGAGAGAGAGAGGAAGAGAGCGAGAGAGAGAGAGGAAGAGAGCGAGAGAGAGAAAGGAAGAGAGCGAGAGAGAGAAAGGAAGAGAGCGAGAGAGAGAAAGGAAGAGAGCGAGAGAGAGAAAGGAAGAGAGCGAGAGAGAGAAAGGAAGAGAGCGAGAGAGAGAAAGGAAGAGAGCGAGAGAGAGAAAGGAAGAGAGCGAGAGAGAGAAAGGAAGAGAGCGAGAGAGAGAAAGGAAGAGAGCGAGAGAGAGAAAGGAAGAGAGCGAGAGAGAGAAAGGAAGAGAGCGAGAGAGAGAAAAAGGAAGAGAGCGAGAGAGAGAAAGGAAGAGAGCGAGAGAGAGAAAGGAAGAGAGCGAGAGAGAGAAAGGAAGAGAGCGAGAGAGAGAAAGGAAGAGAGCGAGAGAGAGAAAGGAAGAGAGCGAGAGAGAGAAAGGAAGAGAGCGAGAGAGAGAGAAAGGAAGAGAGCGAGAGAGAGAAAGGAAGAGAGCGAGAGAGAGAAAGGAAGAGAGCGCGAGAGAGAAAGGAAGAGAGCGAGAGAGAGAAAGGAAGAGAGCGAGAGAGAGAGAGAAAGGAAGAGAGCGAGAGAGAGAGAGAAAGGAAGAGAGCGAGAGAGAGAAAGGAAGAGAGCGAGAGAGAGAAAGGAAGAGAGCGAGAGAGAGAAAGGAAGAGAGCGAGAGAGAGAAAGGAAGAGAGAGCTGTCAATTGAACAATTAGGAAGTAAAGGAGATGGCAGATAAAGGTGAGATCCATATATCTCAAAATGGAGAGGACCTGTCCAATCATTAGCAGACCACGCTGAGGTCAGAGGAGAGGAGATGGTTTTAATAGAGGTCTCAGGTCAGTAGAATCAAAGATGGCGTCGGTAGTCACCAGATTTTCTCTGTCGTCTCCCCAGCAGGTCTCCCACGGCGACCCGGAAATGCTTGGCCTCCTCCTCGCTTGCGAAGTTCAGTCCCATCTGGCACGACTACACACACACACACAAATATGCATGAAGTAGAATGTCATAAGAACGAACGAACACTGCAAGCTTGAAAAAACAGCACACACAGGTTTTTGCCATAAACAAATGGCCATGTCATGTGAAAGGACTTGGCTGGAGCAAGATTTATCAAGTACATAGAGAAAGGTATAACTCACATCTCCTGCGAACGTGAAGAAGTAAGATTTGGAAACGGTGATTGAGAAGTTGTTGTAGAGCTCCTGCTCAAACACGGTTTTACCCTCCTGTGGAGAGAGAGAGAGCGAGTGGATATGTTTTATTGTCACATAGGTGCAGTGAAATGTGTTTTACAGGGTCAGCCATAGTAGTGCGGGACACTCGGAGCAAATTAGGATTAAGTGCCTTGCTCAAGGGCACTTTAACAGATTTAGTGTGTGTGTCTCTCATCTCTATAGTAAAGGACATTGTAAAGGTGCTGCCGTGTCCCCGAGTTGGTCTGTGTTTTGTGTGTGAACTAAACCCACCTTGATGTCAAACACCCTGATAAAGTAGGAACGTGCTGGGTTGTCTTTGACCAGACAAGCCACACCACAGCACCTCTTGGTCCAGGCTGAGTTCCTGTCTGCTGCATATACCTGCACCACCGCAGAACACAGCGACTGCAGAGTGACAGAGAGAGCGACAGAGAGAGGCACAAGGGGTTATTAATGAATGATTGTGATGAGAATATAGTACCCCTAATACAAGGAATGAAGGCACTAACTAAGTCGCTCTGGATGAGAGCATCTGCTGAATGACTAAAATGTAAAATGGATGGAATAGGGATTTAACTGAGACCCACAGACCGTCTGTGTTTTAACAGCGACTTTTTTTTCAATTTATTTTTTTACTTTAAATAAAACAGAGGTATTCGACCTCAATGGAATCAACTTTCTAGTAAAAAAAAAAAAAGGTACACTCAAGGACCCAAGTAAACACAATATCAGGCCGATTTCTACAACAACTAAGAGCGTGGAAGCGCGTGGCTAAACTTCTCCGCTGTTTTGGTCCCGTAGCGGTCATGCTGAAACTGTGTGAAGCGCACCTGCGCAAGATACTCTGTGACTGCGCAAAATGTTTGCATCGCGCTCACCTCAAAGTCCGCGGATCTGCTCAGGGCAACCTCATCTTACCAAGTCGACCTTTAAATCAAGGTCAGAAAATAATGTATGCGCAGAAACACTACTACAGAGGTGTGACAGCACTGGCAGAGTTTAGACTACCGCAGCGTTGTTCAATTCTCAGCAGGAATAAAGTCACCCTGTTCTTGTGTGTGTGTGTGTACGTGTACCAGTACTGTCCTCTGTATGGCTTACTGACATCTAGGCGGTCTCCTCACGCAAGACGGTAAAAGTAGCCTGCCAAGCAAATGGGTCTTCCAAATGGACAATAACCCAGAGCATTCTTCCAAAGTTGTGGCAAAATGACTTAAGGACAACAAAGTCAAGGTATTGGAGTGGCCATCACAAAGCCCTGACCTCTATCCTATAGAAAATTTGTTGGCAGAACAGAAAAAGCGTGTGGGAGCAAGGAGGCCTACAAACCTGACTCAGTTACACCAGGTCTGTCAGGAGGAATGGGCCAAAATTCACCCAACTTATTGTGGGAAGCTTGTGGAAGGCCACCTGAAATGTTTGACCCAAGTTAAACAATATAAAGGCAATGCTACCAAATACTATTTGAGTGTATGTAAACCTCTGACCAACTGGGAATGTGATGAAAGAAATATAAGCTGAAATAAATCCTGACATTTCACATTCTTAAAATAAAGTGGTGATCTTAACTGATCTAAAGACAGGGAATTTTTACTAGGATTAAATGTCAGTGAAAAACTGAGTTTAAACGGATTTGGCTAAGGTGTATGTAAACTTCCGACTTCAAATGTAAGTACAAACACCCCCGAGTCAATATTTTGTAGAAGCACCTTTGGCATCAATTCCAGCTGTGACTATTTCTGGGTAAGTCTCTAAGAGCTTTGCACACCTGGATTGTGCAACATTTGCCCATTATTATTTTCAAAATTCTTCAAGCTCTGTCAAGTTGATTGATGATCATTGCTAGACAAACATTTGAGGTCATGTCATAGATTTTCAAGTAGATTTAAGTCAAAACTAACTTGGCCACTCAGGAACATTCGTCGTCTTCTTGGTAGGCAACTCCCATTGTAGATGTGGCCCTGTGATTTAGCTATTGTCCTACTCAAAAGTGAATTAATCTCCCAGTTTCTGGTGGAAAGCAGACTGGTTACAGGTTTTCCTCTAGGACTTTGCCTGTGCTGAGCTCTATTCCTGTTGTTTACGAAGCATGTGACAAATATGTACATGTCTATTTACACACACACAAAGGTATGCAGACACCCCTTCAAATTAGTGGAGTCGGCCATTTCAGCCACACCCATTGCTGACAGGTGTATAAAATAAGAACGAGCACACAGCCATGCAATCTCCATAGACAATGTCAGTAGACTGGCCTTACTGAAGAGCTCAGTGACTTTCAATGTGGCACCATCATAGGATGCCACCTTTCCAACAAGTCAGTTTGTCAAATTTCTGCCCTGGTCAACTGTAAGTGCTGTTATTGTGAAGTGGAAACGACTAGGAGCAACAAGGGCTCAGCCGAGAAGTGGTAGGCCAGACAAGTTTACAGAACGGGACCACCGGGTGCTGAGGCACGTAAAAATTGTCTGTCATTGGTTGCAACACACTACAGAGTTCCAAACTACCTCTGGAATAAACGTCATCACAATAACTATTCGGCGGGAATTTTATGAAACGGGTTTCCATGGCCGAGCAGCCGTACACAAGCTTAAGATCAATACGCGCAATGCCAAGCGTCGGCTGGAGTGTTGCAAAGCTCGCCACCATTGGATCAGTGGAAACAAATCTGGGTTTGGCGGATGCCAGTGCCAACTGTAAAGTTAAGTGGAGGAGCAATAATGGCCTGGGGCTGTTTTTCATGGTTTGGACTAAGCCCCTTAGTTCCAGTGAAGGGAAATCTTAATGCTTCAGCATACAATGACATTCTAGATGATTCTGTGCTTGCACCTTTGTGGCAACAGTTTGGGGAAGGCCTTTTCCTGTTTCAGGATGACAATGCGCTCATGCACAAAGCAAGGTCCATACAGAAATGGTTTGTTGAGATCAGTGTTGAAGAACTTGACTGGCCTGCACAGAGCCCTGACCTCAACCCCATTGAACACCTTTGGGATGAATTAGAACGCCGACTGCGAGCCAGGCCCAATCGCCCAGCATCAGTGCCCAACCTCAATGCTAGTGGCTGAATGAAAGCAAGTTCCAGCGGCAATGTTCCAACATCTAGTGAAAAGCCTTCCCAGAAGAGTGAGAGGCTGTTATAGCAGCAAAGGTAGGACCAACTCCATATTAATGCTCAAGATTTAGGAATGAGATGTTCAATGACCAGGTGTTCACATACATTACATGACCAAAAAGTATATTTTAATGCAATCATCTCCGGTTTCATTTAAAAGCTTTTTATTCTTCACTTGTTTGTAACAAATGCAAAGGTTTGCAGTCAAACCTTGTTCTGAATTTATCATTGATCACAATCAGACAGATAAACATCTTGATTATATGTTTAGCAGAGATCTTCTGTGAATAAAGTGACGCAGAAGGGTGAAGAAAAAGTAGCTAACTTAGCTGTTTTACGAGTTGTCTTGGGCAGTCGTTAAATAACGAGCGCTTTCAAGTGCAACTTTAGTAACAACGGTTTTGGGAAACAGCACAGAGATTTACCGATGCTCCTACGCGAACAGCGAACTTAGCCTTAAAATGCTTTTGGGAAACGGGGCCCAGGTTCTTCCCCGAGTTTACTAGCCTTGTCGCAGTGGGGTTCAGGCCCATTGCCCTGCAGATGAAAGGCAGGCCAGAGCAGAAAGTGGTAAACCAAGTTTACTAGAAAACTTAGTAGCTAACTACACACAGATGTGCTGTGCAGGGTCTGGGGACAGCATACATTTCAAAGAAAGCAATATCTGTCTGTGCTCATCTAGTGGGCTGTGCTACCGCAGTGAGGTCACAGAGCTGAGCTGTATCATCCATCAGCCTCTCCAGCGGCAGCCAGAACGAGCCCCGCTGGCCACAGGAGGCACCCAGTCCCAGTGACATCATCAAAGCTCGCCATGGCACCACTCTCCAGGCTGCTGGTGCTACTACACACTACAGCCAGTGGGACTGTAGAGGGCTCACAGGGGGAAACAAACAGGATGTTGAATGCACGGCAATGTCCATCCATGTCCTGACAGTATTTCCCATGTATCCTAAAAAGTGGGATAGGGTAGGAATGGCTGGGGTTGGGAAGGACAGAAAGAGAGGGGGAAATTCAGAGTGGAGTTGGGAAGGAGTAGAGACTGGAGAGTAGTAGGAAATACAGACACTGATAAGGGGAGGCAGAGGCCCAGAGTAGGGCTGGTAAGGGGAGGCAGAGGCCCAGAGTAGGGCTGGTAAGGGGAGGCAGAGGCCCAGAGTAGGGCTGGTAAGGGGAGGCAGAGGCCCAGAGTAGGGCTGGTAAGGGGAGGCAGAGGCCCAGAGTAGGGCTGGTAAGGGGAGGCAGAGGCCCAGAGTAGGGCTGGTAAGGGGAGGCAGAGGCCCAGAGTAGGGCTGGTAAGGGGAGGCAGTAGCCCAGAGTAGGGCTGGTAAGGGGAGGCAGTAGCCCAGAGTAGGGCTGGTAAGGGGAGGCAGTAGCCCAGAGTAGGGCTGGTAAGGGGAGGCAGTGGCCCAGAGTAGGGCTGGTAAGGGGAGGCAGTGGCCCAGAGTAGGGCTGGTAAGGGGAGGCAGTGGCCCAGAGTAGGGCTGGTAAGGGGAGGCAGTAGCCCAGAGTAGGGCTGGTAAGGGGAGGCAGTGGCCCAGAGTAGGGCTGGTAAGGGGAGGCAGAAGTGGGGAAAGAGTGGAAACAGGGAAGAGGTTGGGAAGGAGAGTATGTGGTAAAGATCAAAAGGCAAGTTTTTGCCACTCCTGCACAAAACACTGAAGGAGGTTGACTACCGCACTTCCTGCCGGAGAGGACTGCTGCTCAGGCAGTCTCACACATACACACACGAATTGGATAGCTTCCAACTCTAGCCCGGTGCTGATAGTAAAAAGTGAAGCAGTAGGAATACCAATGAGTTGAATGTCAGTAAAGCCACAGCAACACAGGTTGGACCTCTCACACGTGTGATTCATCATCTGGCAGGGCCCTGCGTTTCAGAGTTTGCGGCTCACTGTTTATATGTATGAATGACTGAAAGAGAGGAGAGAGAGAGACACTGAGCTGAAATCCACTGACAGCTCTGATTCCGAGTAGCATTTAACAGCTACGTCTCAACAGGCAACTTGGGTATTAGACATTAGCTTCTGGCTCAGCTAGCATAACATTACTTGCCTTTAACGAATGGAATAAACCAAAGGTTAAAACACAGAAGCCAGGGGCTGTTCAGTGTTCAGTTCTCTGTGGAGGAAGAGAAAAGACTGCAGCAGCAATGATGAGTTTCTGCATTTTCTTCTCTAGCTACGTGAGACCACTACATAACAAGCAATCACTCAACTTAAAATACATTTTTTTCAAGACGAGAGTGAGGCAGGAATGTTCCTCACGCAACTGCCTGGGCTGTGTCACATGGTGAGTGACATGGCCTGGATGTCTGTGGAATGACGTCATTGGCTGTGTATGCAGGTGTACAACACATGTGCAGAGACACGTGGGACAGGTATGTATGACTGACTGACAGGTAGGAGGCGGGACTCTCTTCTGGCCCACCACGTGAGCAGTAGGAAGTAAATTAAGACTACTTCCCCCACACCACCTTAGCCTACTTTGTGAACATGGCAAAGGTAACATGACTCAAAGCCAGATAATATGGGGAAGTAAAGGGTGTGGTAATGTGGCATGGGAAAGTTACTACCGAGACAGAAAACATCTACTCTGGAGAAACTGTCGGCTCAACCACCGTAGGGAACCTGTGCGAGCAGTATCCGTCTTCACACGGGGCAGAAACCTGCCAAGAAGCCATACTTAGTTTCAAACATTACGCAACACATCCTGACCTATATCCACGAGGAAATCTGATTAAACCACATGCCCGATGAACTGATTAACAACATGAAATGGCGTCCAATTGTATCAACCAACCTGGTGTTTACAGGAAGCTCATACCTGTATGGAGAGTGAAATACAGGGTGGGTGCATTCTCTCTGAATTGTCATCTGATGACAATTAGTTAACCACCCAAGGCTAGCCAGGTAGTTTATTGACATACACCCCAGTGTGTCAACTTGATCTAAAAAAAACAACAGCGAATAGATACTGTACTGTTTTGTTGACATAAGTGCAGGTTACAATTCTATTGTACATTACACCAATTTAAAATACCCAAGGTTAAAGAGTGCAATCAATGCAGATCATATTTCAAGAGGACACATTGCTTCTATTGAAATATAATTTCCTGGAAGTGTCAATTGATAACAAAACGCGTTATATAACATACATTTCAGGCCGTCACATTAAATAGCGCCTTGCCCAGCAGAGATAATTTGCCAGTGATACACTGTAACGCTACATTGGACACATTCTCCACTGATTGCTGAAGAAAAAAAACCCGAGGAGAGCAGTCAACTGAATTGAATCGTGTGATTGCCTATGAGAAAGTATCGTGTGGACAGCAGAACAATGAATGGCAAGTGTTGTAGCATGCCAGACAGATTGTTCAGAACACACAGGCGGCTTCCGAAATCTGCCAAGGCATTATGCAACGCTGGTACGAATAATAATTCGTAGCCGGGTTGATGGGTTTTCCAGATCCAAACACTGGCCTTCGTCTAGGCCAACAAAACCGAGGAGCACATTCTTGTTAACAGTGGTTTACCTCGTTTGGGTGTTTCCATGCTATGCAGGTGTGTCAGGAAACACCAGAGGCCTCCGGGCATGACAAACTTTCTACCGCCTAAATGGCACTGTGTCCTGGGATATCAACATTCCCTTTTCCTTAACCCTGTTCAACCGGTCTAGCCCAAGCCAATGGAAGGAACGTCAGTGCCAGTGGCGAGAGTGGTTTCCCTTTAGATTGTTTTATCAAATATATTGGAGGCATCAATTACACAGGTTTCAATTCATCCTGAAACGGGTAAACATCATCCATGAGCAATTAGTAAAGAAAGTATGACTGATAAAACTTACCGTGCATTTCCTGCCGAGGTAATTGAAGAGACAGTCGTTCTCTTGTGGGGTTAGCAGTATGGATCCATTGTTAGCGGGCCGCCGTTGCGGCAGATGGCCACTCATTACTGACAATCAACCAAAAGGTGTGTTATGATTCCGATTCGTCGATGTATGAAACTCAAACAAATAGTCATTGATCTGCCGTGGCCTGCAACCGGACCCTCACATCGATGCACGTCTGACCACAACCCGATAGAAACCGCTTTAGTACGCGAACATCCCCGTTGGTTCCAAACACAACGCAAGGTCCTCCTTCAATCCAAATTATGAGAACATTACTGCAACGTCCTGAAGACGGTAGATACTAAAGTTTCATCGGAACTCCAACGCGAACAGCAGCAGATTTGTGGCTCAATCCAACATGGCAGTCTGTGGGAATAAACCAAACACCTAACGGGGGGAGTGCGCACTTTTTGAAATGCAGGACTATATCATCTTGAGAGCATTAAGCGGTTGTTACACAACATGTATCACATACACATATAAAATCTTTATATTAAAAATGAATGCAAATTCGTCAAAAGAAGCGCAATTAAAATATTTTTTGAGAGAACGGTACGATCCAGTCCGCCTATGCTTATACCAAAGATTCTTATAACTAACCCAAGATGGAACAAAGCCTGACGTTTGAAACGGGAACAAATTAAGCACAGTGGGCAGAACGAGCAAGGAGGTGGGGAGAGGCAAGCACGAACTAGTGAGATCCTATTGGCGCGTTTAAGCATTAGGGAACGCCTACTATGGGAAGTGCGCCTGTGCGATAACTCTATTTGAACCTTGCACTCCTTCTAAACAACGCAATTTTTTGAAACCTTGGCAAATGGTCATGTCTACAAAACGCAGTCCACTGTTTGTTTCAGATTCTGGTTTTGGAAACAGAAACCTGTTAGTTTAATTGATGAGAAAACTTGAGGAACATTGGCCAAAATCCGTGTTGCTCCATCTTCTCCCACTGCCGGCCACTGGGCTTCCTCTCATTACCATATTTAGTAGTGAGTGGACACGCAAACCGGATGCTTCACATCTATACATCCGGTGAAATATCTGGCTCATTGTTTTATCTGTGGTTATTCCTGAACGCAACTAGGAAACCTGGACATTCCGACTTGCTACGTCAACCAGTTATTAAGTCGGACATTTCCGAGTTTCCGAGTTCAGACTAGAAAGTGAACACAGCACTGAGGATAAGGATAAGCATTGAGGATAAATCGGAGATGAGGCTATGGTGGAGTAGGCCTAGGCCTGGACAAATCAAATCACATCAAATTTTATTGACAGATGTTATCACAGGTACAGTAAAATGATTGTTTCCAGCTCAAACAGTGCAGCAATAATACATAGACAACAATTCGCACATAATCTGAAAGTAAAAAGAAAGAAATTCAGAAAAATCCAAATGAGCAATGTCAGAGTCCAGAATATAAATATATAGGCTATAAATTAGCAAACATTTCTAAAAAACATTTTTTTTGCTTTGTCATTATGGGGTATTGTGTGTAGATTACTGAGGAAAATTGTTTATTTATTCCAATTTAGATTAAGTCTGAAATGTAACAAAATGTGGAAAAAGGGAAGGGTGAAAACTTTTCGAAGGGAATACTTTCCGAAGGCACTGTATGGCTGACTATACCAAACATTAGGAACACCTTCCTTATATTGAGTTGCACTCACCCCTTTTGCCCTCAGGACAGCCTCAAGTGTCAAAAGATTTCCACAGTGATGCTGCCCCATGTTGACTCCAATGCTTTCATAGTTGTATCAAGATGGCTGGATGTTTTTTTTTTTTTTTTTGGATGGTGGACCATTCTTGATACACATGGGAAACTGTTCGCACGTGAAAAACCCAACAATGTTGTAGTTCTTTACACAAACCGGTGCCCCTGGCACCTACTACCATACCCAGTTCAAAGGCACTTAAATATTTTGTCTTGCCCATTCACCCTCTGAATGGCACACACACACAATACATGTCTCAAGGCTTATAAATCCTTTAAACTGTTCTCCCCTTCATTTACACTGATTGAAGTGGATTTAACAAGTGAAATCAATAACAGATCATAACTTTCACTTGGTCAATCTATGTCAAGGAAAGAGGTGTTCTTAATGTTTTGTACACTCAGAGTATACAGTGCATTTGGAAAGAATTCTGATCATGACTTTTTCCACATTTTGTTACATGACAGCCTTATTTTAAATGGATTCAATTGTTTTCCCCCCTCATCAATCTACACACAATGCCCCATAATGACAAAAACAGGGTTTTAGACATTTTTGCAAATCTATTCAACATAAAAACTGAAATATCACATTTTACATAAGTATTCAAACTGTTTACTCAGTACTTTAAAAAAAACCTTCGGCACTGACCCTAGCCCCCCGACACAAACTGCTGCAGCATAAATACTGAAGGCTGAGACAGGAGGGGTCAGGAGACACTTTGGCCCCATCCGATGATACCCCCGGACAGGGCCAAACAGGAAGGATATAACCCCACCCACTTTTCCAATGCACAGCCCCCACACCACTAGAGGGATATCTTCAACCACCAACTTACCATCCTGAGACAAGGCCGAGTATAGCCCACAAAGATCTCTGCCACGGCACAACCCAATGGGGGGGCGCCAACCCAGACAGGAAGATCACATCAGTGACTCAACCCACTCAAGTGACTTACTCAAGTCAGACACGGAGAACGAGAGCACACTGTCCTCGTGAGAGGAAGCAGCCCGCGTTGGTGGCTCAATGTTGTTTTCCTCTAAGCAGGTAAAGAAGGTGTTTAGCTTATCCGGGAGCGAAGAATTGGTGTCTGCGACGTGGCTCGCTTCACTTTATAATCTGTGATTGTCTGGAGTTCTTTCCACATACGTCTCATGTCTGAGCCATTGATTTGCGACTCCACTTTGTCCCTGTAACTGTCGCTTTGCCTCTTTGATTACCTTACAGAGGTCATAGCTGGTCTGTTTGTACACGTCCAAGTTCCCAGTCACCTTTCCATAGTTAAATGTGGTGGTTCACACTTTCAGTTTTGCACAAAGGCTACTATCTGTCCACGGTTTTGGTTTAGATCAATTCTAATTGTCACAGTGGGAACAACATCTTCTATGCACTTCCTGATGAACCCAGTCACCAGTCAAGTATACGTCGATACTATTCTCAGAGGCGACCCATAATATTTTTCAGTCCGCGTGATCAAAACAATCTTAAAGCATAGATTTAGATTGATCAGACCAACATCGAATAGTCCCTACCACGGGTGCTTCCTGTTTAAGTTGATCCTTCTGTGTGCGATTTAAAAAAAATCAGTTCAAGGACATACATCTGGTGTATTAGAAGCAATTATTGGTAACATGATTGTCTTCATAACCCTTTTTTACTTACTGGAAGATTAACCAACATGATAGAAATGTTCTATCCACTATAATGGGGATCCTGTTTTCTGCAAACTATGCCTGCAGTAGCACGGTCTGCCTTGAACTTCTGTGGTTTCAATGAACGGGGACAGTCGTTCCCCCACTAATAGGCCATACATTATGGACAGGAGGACATAACTAGATAACATGTATTAGTAGCTGATTATTACATGGATAATTCATTCTAATTAAATGCATAATTATTTATTATTCCTATTATTTGCCGTTTAGGCCTTATTTTATTGCAATTAAATCCTAGGAATATAATAGAAAATACAAATAAAGATGGAAAAATCGGATGCTCTGCAACTGCCTTGCTCAAGGGCTGCTCCCCAACATCAACTGCTCCCCGGGTGCCGATGACGTACACTTCAATTAAGGCAGCCCCCCCCAGCACCTCTCTGATTCAGAGGGGTTGGGTTAAATGTGGAAGATACATTTCGGTTGAATGCACTCAGTTGTGCAACTGACTAGGTATCCCCCTTTCCTTTCCCCTGAGGGCAATAGTGTGCACGTGGCAGGGCTGGAACAAATCACACATTAACCAATTGTGTCAGCAATTGTTGTTGGCCCTTTCAACTCAGACAGTACAGTACCCAACACACATCTAAATATTTTTGTTCAGTTTTCACAGTTTCATTTTGCTTTAATATTCACTTAAACAATGAAGCAAAGCCTATGTAGGCCTACGAGAGCAGCATACAAGTTTCTATGTAGGCCTACAAGAGAAGCATACACGTTTCTATGTAGGCCTACGAGAGCAGCATACAAGTTTCTATGTAGGCCTACGAGAGCAGCATACAAGTTTCTATGTAGGCCTACGAGAGCAGCATACAAGTTTCTATGTAGGCCTACGAGAGAATCATACAAGTTTCTATGTAGGCCTACGAGAGAAGCATACAAGTTGCTATGTAGGCCTACGAGAGAAGCATACAAGTTTCTATGTAGGCCTACGAGAGAAGCATACAAGTTTCTAAGTTTCTATGTAGGCCTACGAGAGAAGCATACACGTTTCTATGTAGGCCTACGAGAGAACCATACACGTTTCTATGTAGGCCTACTAGAGAAGCATACACGTTTCTATGTAGGCCTACGAGAGAAGCATACACGTTTCTATGTAGGCCTACGAGAGAAGCATACACGTTTCTATGTAGGCCTACGAGAGAAGCATACACATTTCTATGTAGGCCTACGAGAGAACCATACACGTTTCTATGTAGGCCTACGAGAGAAGCATACACGTTTCTATGTAGGCCTACGAGAGAAGCATACACGTTTCTATGTAGGCCTACGAGAGAAGCATACACGTTTCTATGTAGGCCTACGAGAGAAGCATACACGTTTCTATGTAGGCCTACGAGAGAAGCATACAAGTTTCTATGTAGGCCTACGAGAGAAGCATACACGTTTCTATGTAGGCCTACGAGAGCACCATACAAGTTTCTTGCTGCATATTTTATCATGGAGCTCGAGGGGGTAGAGATGCAGAGCCTCGGCTCCCAGTCTCTAACAGAGTGATTCATACACACATGCGCACGCACACACACGCACGCACGTACTCCTGATGAGAGCATCAGGACAATATGCCTTTATAGTTTCTCTGGGTCTACATCATGACAGTGGACTCTGGCCACTCCCATCAAAACTGATTAGTTGCCATAAAATGATACATAGGCTGGTTTTGCTGAGTGGCTCAATGGAGCAGACTGAAAGAACCTGTGGAACCAGACAGGCAGGCAGAGAAGGACCCTCCTCAATGAGAACAGAAGTCTCAATATGGGTCAGTGAAACAGAGAAAGAGGGAGAGAGGCCCACGGCATGCCAGCACAGGAGGCCTGTCAAACACAGATAGGAAAACAAGTGTTTATCAGGAAACATGCCGACAGAGAGAATGAATGTTGTCAAGGAGAAGAATGTAGTACACAATGCTCTTTCAGAGTGTAAAGGAAATCACGACGATGGTAAAGATGATGACGATGATGATCATGATGAAGAGGACGAGGCTAACTGCTCACTTAAGTACAATGACAGCTCTGTTGTATTGTCTCTAAAGGGCAGTAGTGGTAAAGCCAACGAAACACAAACCAAGCCAGAGAATAGGGCGTTACTGATGTAAACTTGGTTTCACATCCCTCAGTGTTCTGAGGTGTTTCCCTGTGGTTGGGACTGAGCTGAGCACAAAGGAGAGCCCTGCAGTCACAAATTACAGCTGGATCGAATTAAGGACAGGGATGTGTGTAATAAGGTAACTTGGCTGTCAACATTCGGACACCGTCTTTTGTGATTTTTCAATATCATTGGGTGCTTTATGGTTTCTCACCATTCTCACCATTCTTTGGTACGAATAACAAGGATCTTAAGAGTATGTCACCAAATGAGAGAGAGAGAGTTGACATACAGACTCTTTGGGAGTAGACCTAGGTCAGGTTAGCTGATCAACTACAGTATGCTCTGTCTGATGATGACTGAAGAGTCAGGGCTGTGGCCCATTAAACTGATCTCAGATCTGTTTGTGTTTTAACCAGCTCCTCGGACCGTTGGTGTCATGCATGCCATTGTTGTTGAGTTGGCTAAAGCAGGGCATGCAGATGGGACCAGGTTACTGAACTGCACACACAAACACACACAACACTGAGAATGTTTTCAGTGCTCTGGAAACTCTAACCTCTAGGATTAGATTACATAATAGGATTTGAAGGAATGGGAAGTCAGACGGACAAAAGGTCTTCCAAGGTTCACTCCCAATCAACTTGAGATGAGGCATCTTGTGAAATGTATAATGACTGAACTGACCAGGCTGTGCCAGTAACAGAGTCATGTGAATTTTCAAACTTCAGGCATGGAGCCCCATCCATGCCTGAAACTCCATGCCTATTCAGGATACTTGACCCTTCATCTTTGTAGCTCAGGGGCAGCTCATCAATCCGTCCACTTGATTGAAGTACAACTCCTTGTCCACCTCAGAGAGTGTTCTGTAAAATCTCAATGCCCCAAGAAGAGTTACAGCAAACTCCCACAGAAAGAAAACAGACCCAAGAGTGAACATTGTAAGAGATGGAGCCACCACAGACACAGCTACAATGCAAACCCTGGCCTCAGTGATCAAGCACACACACGCACACACACACACACATTGTCCCAGTGCCCAAGAAAAACAAGGTGACATGCCCAAATGACTATCGCTCCATGGCACTCACCCCGGTAATCAGGAAGTGCTTCGAGAGGCTGGTCATGGGCCACACCAAGGTCAGCATGCCAAGCACACTGGACCCACTCCATTTTGCCTACCGCTCCAACAGATCCACGGGAGATGCCATTTCCATCGCTATTCACACGACCCTTACACATTTGGACAAGATGAACACCCCATGTGAGAATGCTGTTCATTGACTACAATTCAGCATTCAGCACTATTGTTCCCTCCAAGCTCAGAGCTCAGAGCCTGGGTCTCGACACCACCCTCTGCAACTGGACCCTGGACTTCCTGACAGGCAGACCACAGGCCGCAAGGATCGGCAACAACATAGGGGATTTTTAGAAACACTAAAAATAAGGGCTGTGTTTTGTGTACGCTAACTCTGGCCTGACATTTTGATAACTGTGTAAATCTCTCTAGGACGATATGACTTTTATAAATATATTTGCCTGTATTTACCCCCCCAAAAATGAAAGGCTAATTAGCTGCTAATGTGTCTAAAATAAATAACTACAAATTTCATGATGATCTGGACGAAACTTATGACTTGAGGCAAAGGTAAGAAATCTCTGGATTAACTATTGAATGTTAGCTAAATGTAGTATTGAATACATTGGGAAAATGTCTTTAAATGGACAATTCTGGGAACTGTCTTGTGGAAGTTTCAAATTGACAAAATACCTGTTAGCAAAAGTATCAGATAGAGATGACTTGAAGGTGCTTGCAAGGATTTATAGTTTTGCACGATGGCTGCTTTGATGCTAATTAGCATTTTAGAATCTGAGAGTAAATTGAGATGAATATATTGATCAAAGTCACCTTGTCTGAACGAGATTTCCATGGTTTTCAAAACGTCACCCCAGGGTAAGCCTTCACGAAACACAGCCCTTATTTTAATTTCCCCCTATGGGAAAAATGAATGGTGGAAAAACAATTGGAACCATTTCCCTGTTTGACTGCTTGGTTTTATGGGTATTATGACACCTCCACTGTGGGGCTCTATATGCATATGATGGGTGTTCTGCAGTGACATCTAAAAATGTTGCTGTACATTGATGTCTTGAAAGGCTGTAAGAGATTCAGACTTGGGTAAGCCCGAGCATGTGTTCATAGTGCATATTCCGCAGTGACGTCTAAAATAATTTTTATGAATCAGCACCTTGGAGAGCGCTGTCCATTTCACCACCATAGATAGTAGGCTTCTTGGCTTTTTACTCTGTCTGCTGCACTCCTACGTTGTGTTTGTCACTTTTCTTCTCATGCGTTGCGGTACCTCAGAGACCCCTGGACAACCTCCCCCTCAACGTCAGCAAACCAAAGGAACATGCTCCGATCCACATCAACAGGACTGCAAAAGAAAGAGTCAGAGTTTTAAGTTCCTCTGCATCACCGAGGACTTGACATGGACCAACAAAACCACCACTCTTGTCTAGAGGGCGCAACAGCGTCTCTACTTCCTAAGGCGGCTGAAGAAATTCGGCATGCCGACTAGGGTGCTCTCCAAATACTGCTTAACATCGAGAGCGTCCTGACCGGATGCATCACGACCTGGTTTCGGGAATTGCTTCGTCCAGGACCACAAGACCCTCCAGCGGATGGTGAAGACGGCCCACTACATTACTGGGACCGTGCTCCCAACCCTCCAGGACATCTACTCAAAATGGTGCCTGAGGAAGGCCCGCAGCATCATCAAGGACACCACACACCCCGGCCACGAGCAGTTCACTCCCTTACTGTCGGGCAGACGGCAACGGATCATTAGGTCTGATACTAAAAGGCTCAGAGACAGTTTCTGTACAGGCCATTAGACAGCTGAACACTCAAACTGGACTGACCACCTGCACCTTAGCACACATACACTCACTCAGTCACGTACACACACACACACACACGCGCGCACACACACACACACACACACACACACACACACACACACACACACACACACACACACACACACTAGGGTTTAATATTTTCCCGGTATTTATAAATGTTCCATCCCGAGAATAGATCACTTTTCTCCCAGGTAACCCAGAATTTCCCGCCAAAATCAGAAGTGTCATTCTAAAGCATATAAATATGTCTGGATTTGATTAGAGCTTTGACCAGCATGGATATTCAAGCCTGATGCTACCTGAGCCTGACGAGCCATACATTAAAGATATTTTATGAGCCCTACTTTAAATAGATTTTAAATAGATTTTATGATCAAAAGATTTTAAGCCCAAAAACGGCCAAATGATAGTGCCATTATCCAATAAATAGCCTATGATATACAGTAGGCTATATGCTACCTCACATACTGCATGACAGAAAAACATAAAAGTCCATAGATGCAGCTACGCTCTCTTGGGAAAAGAAACGAAACAAGCTCCAATAGGCTAATTTTGTGGACTGTATTACTTTACTGTATTGTATTATACTGTATTATATGTACTGGAATTACACACCTCTTTAAACCATGAAGCTGGGAGAGAACTTGCGTTGCTGGTTCAGGACATGCTGCCTTCAAAGTTACAATTATAGGCTATGAATGTAATTTTAATAGGGATGTTTTAAAAATTGTATAATTAGTAGGGTGACATATACAGAACCAGTCAAAAGTTAGGACACTCCTACTCATTCAAGGGTTTTTCTTTATTTTTACTATTTTCTACATTGTATAATAATAGCGAAGACCTCAAAACTATGCAATAACACATATGGAATCATGTAGTAACCAAAAAGGTGTTAAACATATCAAAATATATTTTATATTTGAAATTCTTCAAAGTAGCCACCCTTTGCCTTGATGACAGCTTTGCACACTCTTGGCATTCTCTCAACCAGCTTCATGAGGCAGTCACCTGGAATGCATTTCAATCAACAGGTGTGCCTTGTTAAAAGATGATTAGTGGAAATTCTTTCCTTCTTAACGCGATCAGTTGTGTTGTGACAAGGTAGGGATGGTATACAGAAGATAGCCCTATTTGGTAAAATACTAAACTATGGGAAGAACAGCTCAAATAAGCAAAGAGAAATGACAGTCCATCATTACTTTAAGAAATGAAGGTCAGTCAATGCAGAAAATTTCAAGAACTTTGAAAGTTTCTTCAAGTGCAGTCGCAAAAACCATCAAGCACTATGATGAAACTGGCTCTCATGAGGACCGCCACAGGAAAGGAAGACCCAGAGTTACCTCTGCTGCAGAGGATATGTTCATTAGAGTTAACTGCACCTCAGATTGCAGCCCAAATGCATGCTTCACAGAGTTCAAATTAAGTAACAGACACATCTCAACATCAACTGTTCAAAGGAGACTATGTGAATCAGGCTTTCATGGTCAAATTGCTGCAAAGAAACCACTATTAAAGGACACCAATAATAAGAAGAGACTTGCTTGGGCCAAGAAACACAAGCAGTGGACATTAGGCCGGTGGAAATCTGTCCTTTGGTCTGGTGAGTCCAAATTTGAGATTTTTGGTTCCATCCTCTGTGTCTTTGTGAGATGCAGAGCAGGTGAACGGATGATCTCTGCATGTGTGGTTCCCACCGTGAAGCATGGAGGAGGAGGTGTGATGGTGTGGGGGGTGCTTTGCTGGTGACACTGTCTGTGATTTATTTAGAATTCAAGGCACACTTAAGCAGCATGTCTACCACAGCATTCTGCAGTGATACGCCATCACATCTGGTTTGCGCTTAGTGGGACTATCATTTGTTTTTCAACAGGACAATGTGTCACGCCTGTTCCCACTCTTCCTTCATGGGCTCGAGGGTGCAAGGCTGCCCAGCACTACGTACTCCTGCCACAGCTGCTTCCCTCGTCACGCTCATCAGAAAATGATTGCACTCCCCTGGACTCAATCACCTGTCTCATTACCTCCCCTATATCTGTCTGTTCCCCAGCTCTGTTCCCTGCTTCAGCATGACATTTTTTTTGTTTTTTTGTTTGTTACCCAGTTCTTACGCTTTTCCTTTCCTGTTCCATTTCTGTGCAAAATTAAATGTTCACTCTCCGTACCTGCTTCTCTACTCCAGCGTCGGTTCTTACACAATGACGCAAAATACACCTCCTACATTATACAGTACAATGTAGAAAATAGTACAAATAAAGAAAAACCCTTGAATGAGTAGGTGTGTCCAAGCTTTTGACTGGTACTGTACTTTCATGATATTTCCCCTTATTGTTCTCCTTTCTCTCTCGGTTGTTGCTTCGTCCCTTCTTTGCTTTCAACAGTTAAAGGAAATATGTTGTGTTTTCCTTATCTTCATTGTTCTAATGACATGCTTGAATAAAACTAGAATAAAATGCAGAAGGCTTTCACTTCTCTTCAGTTAGAGTGAATGGTTATGGGTCTGAATAAATAACTGCGATAGCCTACCGCCATTGTGTTTTTTCTCTTCTTTCAGACTCCCAGTGAGTTCTATTGGCTGCTGTATTTAACATGGAGCAATCAAGAGCTTGCATCCCTCTACAAATATTCTATTAGTATGAGAAATGCTAAAGAAAAATGCCCAGCAAGCTATTCTAGTCTAGGTTTTTTCTTTTTGTTGGGGGGGAGACTCCAAGAGCTAAGGAGCGTTTTTTAGGAAGCGAGTCCACGGGAGCGCAGGTGCAAATTGTGCAAAAGACAGAGGCTATAAGTTAGAAGCTTATGTATAACCCCATATCCGCAGGAAGTAGCTGCACCCCCCCCCCCCCCAAAAAAAAAGGTAAGTAAAAAAAATTATATTAATACAAGTAGTGCACTAGGCATTTAATACTCCTGTATTAGGAGACATATTCAGCTGTCTGCAGCGCGGGATAAATGTCCTGGGAAAAGGGAGTGGAAATCTGGTCTGGGAAATCTCTATAACCCGGTTCCCACTACTCAACCCTAACACGCACACACCTACATACATTCATGCTACACACATATCACAACTGCTGCTACCAGACTCTTTTATTATTATTGCTAAATACTGAACAATTTAAACACTTGCCCCCCAAGGTCCACGTCTCCAAAACACTTGTACATATTGGGCTAAAAATTGTGCCTTCCTGTATTACACTTATGATAAAATGTTTATTCTATTCTACTGCCATTGACTTTGTTCGTATTCCTTTCTTTTATTATTTGTTATTGTGGTAGCATTGTCGAGAAGGAACCTGCATGTAAGCATTTCGCTGGACGGTGTGCATCCCATATACAGGACTACTAAAAAAACGTGAAACTTTAAACACACACGGCCCTTGCCATACCAGTGCTCTCCTCACACACAGAGCGATGGGAAGTGAGGGGAGAGTAATGCAGCAACCAGGTCAGTTCCTCAAATGCCCACAGAACAGAAATAATTGATTATGTAACTTAATGAATGAAGAAAATTATAGTTCGTATGAGACAGGAAGGGAGACAGAGATCAGAGGGAGATAGAGGGACAGATCAGAGAGTGACAGAGGGAGAGATAGAGAGATCAGAGAGAGACATAGGGAGAGATATAGAGGGAGAGATAGAGATCAGAGACAGATAGATGAAATATAACTGTACCACAAGAGGGCAGTATATACTAGGCAGAAATAAAGATCATATAATATAGCCCTTCTTTTTTCCCTTCTCCACTCATTCACTCATTCAACTGCACAAATGAATACTAAAAGGCCTCCCGAGAGGCGCAGCAGTGCTTGAGGCATCACTACAGATCCGGGTTCGATCCCGGGCTGTGTCACACACACAATTGGTCCAGCTTTGTCCGGGTTAGGGGAGGGTTTGGCCGGTCGGCTGGGATGTCCTTGTCCCGTCTCGCTCTAGTGACTCCTGTGGCGGGCGTTTCCTAAGGTGTTTCCTCCGACGCCTTGGTGCGGCTGGCTTCCGGGTTAAGCAAGTAGCGTGTCAAGAAGCAGTGTTTCGGAGGACGCGTGGCTCTCGACCTTTGCCTCTCCAGCGATGGGACAAGACTGTAACTACCAACTGTATATCACGAAAAAGGGGTAAAAAACAAAATACAAAAAAAAAGTAACACTAAAAGGTATGAAAGGGACATCTACAGGAAAAGGCTGAGTGAGGAACCTGTGAAAATAGCATTGCATTGGAAAGAAAAAAATAAGAAAAAGGTTCCGTCTTTGTCAGCGCTTGGGCAACTCTGATGGGGGTGGGGGCCACCAGAAACATGAATTCATCCTGAGGGGTTGCGGTGGCTCACGGTTCTACATGCAGTCAGAGCCAGCCCTAGCCTTTTGGGGCCCCTAAGGTCAATTGTGTTGCTCCCCCCATTTTACAATTGTACAACTCATTTCCTGCAACTCTATACATTTTGCCATTGGGTGGAGAAAAATGATTGCAGTTTTTAATATGATATCTGAGCGAGAGTGACTAACAAAATCAATGGGGATGGTGACTAATTGAGTGAATCCCAGTGACTGACATCACAAGTGAAAAACTGCTGATGCAAAGCCACATTCCAAAACGGCACCTTGTGTATTCTACTATTCTAACTCTAATATCTTATATTGTATATTTTTATGTGTTACTGCCATTCATCTTCAGGTGTGTATATCCCCCTCTACTGAAGGGGAACACAGTTCAAATGTCTATAGGCTCCAAGGCCTATCGGGAAAGGGAAAGGAAAGGGGGATACCCAGTCAGTTGTACAACTGAATGCATTCAACTGAAACGTGTCTTCCACATTTAACCCAACCCCTCTGAATCAGAGAGGTGCAGGGGGCTGCCTTAATCGACATCCACGTCTTCGGAGTGACTGCAATGGCAGCACACACTCATTTGACCATACCAAACCATGCATGTTGTTTGTTTCTTTGGTTTGAATTGAACAATTTAGCTTTGTTCGATTTTTCGTAACATTTTTGTAACAAGAAGAACGACAAATACATGGATTCTTATATTTCGACTTGAATCAAACTCTGGACATTGAATTCGTTTGTATCAAGACTAACAGTTCACCTCTCTCCATTATGGCGGAAGGATTAGGATGGAAATTGTATTGGGACAATTATATTGGACAATTTAGCCACCACAACCCCATGCATATGTCATACCAGGAGCACCATCTTGTGGTTGGATTTGAAAATGTACCGGAAAGTCACTCACATGCAAATTCTCAATGACTTTGTCTTCTCAAAAGACAATGTCAACAATGTACTATACAGTGGGGCAAAAAAAGTATTTAGTCAGCTACCAATTGGGCAAGTTTTCCCACTTAAAAAGATGAGAGAGGCCTGTAATTTTCATCATAGGTACACTTCAACTATGACAGACAAAATGAGAAAAAAAATCCAGAAAATCACATAAGTATTTGGTCAATAACTAAAGTTTATCTCAATACTTTGTTATATACCCTTTGTTGGCAATGACAGAGGTCAAATGTTTTCTGTAAGTCTTCACAAGGTTTTCACACACTGTTGCTGGTATTTTGGCCCATTCCTCTATGCAGATCTCCTCTAGAGCAGTGATGTTTTGGGGCTGTTGCTGGGCAACACGGACTTTCAACTCCCTCCAAAGATTTTCTATGGGGTTGAGATCTGGAGACTGGCTAGGCCACTCCAGGACCTTGAAATGCTTCATACGAAGCCACTCCTTCGTTGCCCGGACGTTGTGTTTGGGATCATTGTCATGCTGAAAGACCCAGCCACGTTTCTTCTTCAATGCCCTTGCTGATGGAAGGAGGTTTTCACTCAAAATCTCACGATACATGTCCCCATTCATTCTTTCTTTTACACGGATCAGTCGTCCTGGTCCCTTTGCAGAAAAACAGCCCCAAAGCATGATGTTTCCACCCCCATGCTTCACAGTAGGTATGGTGTTCTTTGGATGCAACTCAGCATTCTTTGTCCTCCAAACATGACGAGTTGAGTTTTTACCAAAAAGTTATATTTTGGTTTGATCTGACCATATGACATTCTCCCAATCTTCTTCTGGATCATCCAATTGTTCTCTAGCAAACTTCAGACTGGCCTGGACATGTACTGGCTTAAGCAGGGGGAAATGTCTGGCACTGCAGGATTTGAGTCCCTGGCGGCGTAGTGTGTTACTGATGGTAGGCTTTGTTACTTTGATCCCAGCTCTCTGCAGGTCATTCACTAGGTCCCCCCGTGTGGTTCTGGGATTTTTGCTCACCGTTCTTGTGATCATTTTGACCCCACGGGGTGATATCTTGCGTGGAGCCCCAGGTCGAGGGAGATTATCAGTGGTATTGTATGTCTTCCATTTCCTAATAATTGCTCTCACAGTTGATTTCTTCAAACCAAGCTGCATACCTATTGCAGATTCAGTCTTCCCAGCCTGGTGTAGGTCTACAATTTTGTTTCTGGTGTCCTTTGACAGCTCTTTGGTCTTGGCCATAGAGGAGTTTGGAGTGTGACTGTTTGAGGTTGTGGACAGGTGTATTTTATCCTGAAAACAAGTTCAGACAGGTGCCATTAATACAGGTAATGAGTGGAGGACAGACAAGCCTCTTAAAGAAGAAGTTACAGGTCTGTGAGAGCCAGAAATCTTGCTTGTTTGTAGGTGACCAAATACTTATTTTCCACCATAATTTGCAAATAAATTCATTAAAAAATCCTACAATGTGATTTTCTGGATTTTTTTCCCTCATTTTGTCTGTCATAGTTGAAGTGTACCTATGATGAAAATTACAGGCCTCTCTCATTTTTTTTATTGGGAGAACTTGCACAATTGGTGGCTGACAAAATACTTTTTTGCCCCACTGTATGTGAAATAATCCATTAACCCTCTGTAACAGGGGTGTCTGTGGGTTTTTGATTTTTCGTGTCAATTAATACCTAGACAACCAGGTGAGGGGAGTTCTTTACTAATTACTGACCTTAGTTCATCAATCAAGTACAAGGGAGGAGCAAAAACCCGCAGACACTTGGCCCTCCGTGGAATGAGTTCGACATGTGTTCTTTAACATCATACAATGTAATTGTATTTCTGACCTCCCCACGTCCACCTCCCATCCCCCATCAGCACCCTGTGCCTGTGGCCCTGGCACGTGTCCTCCCCCAACACCGTCACCGTCGACCACTCCCCAGCCCCATGACTGTAATCCTATAGTAAGCCAGTATTACCAGGTCAGAGGTCATATGTCACAGAGTTCATCGTGCGAAAAGAGAGAACATGAGGTGTGCTGCCAGTGCTATGTCCTCAATAGATTCAGAGGAATTTAGTCTATCACGATTCATAAAGTATAGCCCTTCTTCATTTCAAAATTAGTCTGTTGTTGTTTTACTTCATTTCATATCGTACTAACTACATTCAGTACTTGTACTACATTCAAGACTCTGCATTCAAGCCCTGGCCATTTTGTCTAATGATTTATGGTTTATTATGGTTTCTCAGCTCTACGTGAACCCTCCAGCCTGTATGTCTACCTTACATTTGACCTCACAATAATGCTGCAGAGAGACCTTGCAATACCTCCCACCCTCTCCTAGCTTGCCCTTTCCATGCCTGAAAGAAGTATGTATTCATCAGTGTCTGAATCCCATTGTTGTGTTGGAGGCCTAGGAGGAAAAACATGTCTATTCCCACAAACACGTTTGACACCCCAGACTACAGTGGTGTTGCTGCTAGTGAGTCTCTAAGCAACATGCAGTGGAGGATCTATTACGTAATGCTCCTCTCTCCTGTCACTGAGGTGTGAGATGGTCTGCATAGACAACTAGTCTGGCCAGAGCGGAGCGCTGCACAGATAACCAGTGTTCCCATCGAGTTGCGTACTGGAGATGACCGAAACAATGTGCTCTGAACCAGACAATAGAAAGTTACAATTGTTATAAGCTCTTTCTCAGACTGTCAGGTTCAGGAAGTCTCACTGATTTAGATTACTACACAGCTACAGTGCTTTGATAACTAGCCCAGTTTCATAACCGGAACCCCTGTGTGGTTGACTGTGACATGTGACACCTCTATTTTAAGGCGGCTTTGATTCAGTGCAGTATAAAGGCAATCAAATCAGAATGAGTAAGGCATTCGGAAATACTGCTATAAATACAAAAGCATAAACTGTTTGTGATGCTCTGTCCAGTCCCAATCTCAGTCCCAACCCCATATGCAGCCCCAGCTCACCCCCTTCAAGATCTCCTTACCAATCTCCTTATCGATCACAATCCCCATCCCCTGCCGAACCCCGATACCCCAGCCTAACCTAGCCCTAGTCCCATATGCTGCCCCAGCCGATCCTCTTAACAATTCGTATTTACTCCGACCAAGCTCCTGCCCCCGGTCCCTGCCCCCGGTCCCAGACTGTTTGCTACAGAGGTTAAAACAGTACACGCTCCACAACCTCACACCCAGGTGTCTCATCCTCTCTTGCTCCAAGACCAACTTGGCTGGTGCAGACCATAACAAGTTATTCTCGATAGACAAACAGGCAGTGGTGGGTGCATCCTTATACACAGCTCTGCCCAGCTTTCTCCTCCCTCCTGTTGGTCTGTGTAGGAAATGGGTCTAGTCTCCTCTGTATAGAATACCCAGAAGGTTGTTTTTACAGTACCTTCTTAGTCTGGTCCGATGAGGTGCGAAAGCCATTTCTCCAAAAGCCAAGGTGTCTTCGTTGGATCCAGAGTGTCGTCAGATCAAGGAGCTGTGGTTAAGACCTGATGTGAAGGGATGACCAGGTACCGTGTCGTCTGTCTTTTACCTTGTCGTTATGTCTATCTGTGGGTTTGGCTTGGCAGGCTAGGGATAAGGGATAGTGATTATCCAAATGGCAGTTCCGTGGCAGTTCTTCCATACAGTGCCAGCCATCTTTGTGGGCATCTTTGAGGCTGGCACTCAGCTGCCATAGCCAGCATTCTGACATGGCAACAACCTTTAGCCAAGGAGGTTCATTTAAGGACATGGGGAAAGGGATTGAAAAATGTTTGTGAGAAGATTGTTAAGATGATACAAATCTCTCTGTGAAACAAATACATGTCTGTAGAAGTTCTAAATGACTATAAGTTCTAAATGACTATAAGTTCTAAATGACTATAAGTTCTAAAGGACTATAAGTTCTAAATGACTGTAAGTTATAAATGACTATAAGTTCTAAATGACTATAAGTTCTAAATGACTGTATGTTCTAAATGACTATAAGTTCTAAATGACTGTAGAAGTTCTAAATGACTGTAAGTTCTAAATGACTATAAGTTCTAAATGACTATAAGTTCTAAATGACTGTAAGTTCTAAATGACTGTAGAAGTTCTAAATGACTATAAGTTCTAAATGACTATAAGTTCTAAATGACTATAAGTTCTAAATGACTGTAAGTTCTAAATGACTGTAAGTTCTAAATGACTGTAAGTTCTAAATTACTATAAGTTCTAAATGACTGTAAGTTCTAAATGACTGTAAGTTCTAAATGACTATAAGTTCTAAATGACTGTAAGTTCTAAATGACTGTAAGTTCTAAATGACTAAAACAAACAGCCATCTGTAAATCTGTACAGTATATATGTTCTATACACAGTACACTTCCTACTGACAGTTTGTTGTCTGTTTCTTTGCTGAATGTTTCTCCTCCACAGGAGAAAGGATGGGTTGGTACATCCAGAAGAGCAGGGGCTTTGTACTGCTGCTGTCCGCCCTCACACTCTCTCTCCTGGGTGTCATCAGCTCCACTACCCTCCTACCTCCAACAACCTCCAGCCCTTCTCTTACACTTACCACCTCTCCTCTCACCCACACTTCCACATCCCCCCAGCTCCAACGTCAAACTTCCTTCACCATCTTAACCCTTCCTCTCTCTCAGTCCTCGCCCGCTCCTCTCCCCTACGCCACCATCCCACTCCTCTCCAAAACCACTGTTCCTCCTCTTCCCAAAAGCTCCCATGCTACTCTACCTCATACCACCCGTACCAAACCCAAAACTTTCCGCCCTCGACTCCCCCATACTACACGCCTCCTCCAAAAACCCTCCCGCCCTCGTCTCCCCAAAACTTCCCTTCCTACTCCTCTCTATATGACCAGTCCCCTCCCCAGAACTTCCCGCCTGCGTCTCCTCAAAATCTCCCCCACTCATCTGCTCAAAACCCCCCGCCCACTTCTCTCCAAAGCAATCATAATTCCTGTCTCTCAGTCCTCGCCTGCTCCTCTCTCTTACACCACCTCCACCACCATACTTCCCCTCTCCACAAAAACTGTCCCTCCTTTCCCCAAAACCTACCCTCCTCCCGTCCTCAATACCTTGCCTCCCCTAAATCAAACCTACCGCCGCCCCCCCCCCAAAGCCTACCGCCCTCATCCCCCCGAAACCTACCGCCCTCGTCTCCCCAAAACATCTCCTTCTCTTCTCCCCGATATAGCCAGTCCCCTCCCAAAAACCTCCCTGACTCATCTCCCCAAAACTTCTCACCCTTGTCTCCACATAACCTCTCACCCTTGTCTCCCCAAAATCTCTCGCCCTCGTCTCCCCAAAACTACCTCCCTTCTCCTTCCCAAAACCTCCCCTGCTCCTACTCCTTATATGACCATTCCCCTACCCAAAACCTCTTCCAAAACCCCCAAAACTACCTTTCCTCATCTCCCCATAATTTCCCCCACTCGTCTTCCCCAAATCTCCCACCTTCGTCTCCCCAAAATCACTGTGCCTCCTTTACCCAAAACCACTACCCCTTCTCTCTTTCAGTTCTCCCCTTATCCTGTCCCATACACTTCCTTCACAACCACTGTCCCTACTCTTCCCTATACCTCCCATCACCTAACCAAAACATATCGCCATCGTCTCCCCAAAATCTTCACCTCTCATCGCCCGAAAACCTCTCGGCCTCGTCTCTCCAAAACTACAACTCCTCATCTCCTGAAAACCGCCCGCCCCCGTCCTCCCAAAACGAGCATCCCTCCTCTCCCCCAAATCTCCACCTCTCCTCTCTCTCAGTCCTCCGACGTTCCTCCCCTCTATACTTCCTCCACCACCATCCCTCCCCTATTCACAACCACCATCACACCCCCCCCCAAAACCTCCCCTCCTCCACCTCCCCATACCACCCCTCCCCTTCCCAAAACATCCCGCCCTCGTCTCCCCAAAACGACCAACCCTCCCTTACTCAAAACCTCCTCTTCTCTTCCTCCTCCTCTCCCCCATACCACCAGTCCCTTCCCCAAAACTTCCCATCCACGTCCCAAAACTACCACTCCTCATTTCTTTCAGGTCTTCACCCCTCCTCTCTCCAGAACTACTGTTCCTTCTCTTCCCAAAACAACAATGGCTCCTCTTCCTTCTACCACGCGTCCCTTACCCAAAAACTCCACTCCTCATCCGCCCAAAACCACCCCCCATCCTCTCCCCCACACTGCCCCCCCTCTATTTGACCGTGAGCCCTTCATAGTGACCTGGAACATCCCAAAGCTGGTCTGTAACAGGTACAACATCTCCCTGGACACCTCCCCCTACAGAGGCGTGGCCACACCTGCCAAGGTAAGAAACAATACGTACATTCCTCTTGGATAGCTGGTAACGTGTTTGAAATTGAAGGATGTCCATAACAATGTTTGACACATCAAACCTGAAACAATCATATACTTCAATGTCCTAACAGGGATTTATTGCGAGAAGTACAAGACATAACTTTTTCCTAACAAAAACATTACTGTGCTTCCTTCCTCCCTGTTTCTAGGTGCCAGGTCAGTTCCTGTCTCTGTTCTATACTGACCGACTGGGGCTCTACCCCCACGTGGACCTGCCTTCCAGGCAGCAATTCTACGGAGGCATCCCCCAGAGAGGAAACCTTAGGGCCAGTCTGGCCAAGGCCCGGGCTGACATCAACTACTACATCCCCTCCAAGTACTGACCTAGAATCAGCTCCAAAACCCTAACCTTAATTATTAACCGTGTAGAGGTTGCCCTTAGGCACAGATCGATGTTAAGCTCACCATGTTCAAACACTAACCTTAACCATTAAGGGAGAGTTGGGGACACAAACTGACCTTAGATCAGTGCATAATAAGTCTATAACTTCCGTCCTCCAGGACGGCCCGTGGCCTGGCTGTGATCGACTGGGAGGACTGGCGCCCCCTGTGGGCCAGGAACTGGGGCTCCAAGTGGATCTACAGGACCCTATCAGTGACCCATGCCCGCCAGAGAGACCGCTCCCTCACAGCCTGGCGGGCCACGGCTACGGCCAAGAAGCAGTTCCAGGCAGCAGCCCGCAGCTACATGGCAGAGACTCTGTCCTTGGGTAGCCGCCTCAGGCCCAACTACCAGTGGGGATTCTACCTGTTCCCCAACTGTTATAACCATGGATGGATGGTGCCGGGATACACAGGGAGATGTACCAAGGAGGTGATGGGGCAGAATGATGAGCTGCTCTGGCTGTGGGAGGCAAGTTCCGCACTCTACCCCTCTATATACCTGCAGGTAAGAATGTTTTTTGTTTGTTGGGGGTGGGCAGGATATGACTAATTCATAATCTAACATCTACCCCCAGATGTGTTTTGGTTTTGCCATCTCCTATCTAGTCTGTCAGGTTATACTAAAGTGCTTCCTAGTTTGTAGTGCTTCCTAGTTTGTAGGTAAGGTAAGGGAGACTAACTCGTATGGGGTTGTTGTGCCTCTTTTAGGCGTCTCTAGGGGACAGGCATAGCGCCGCCCTCTTGGTGAGAAACCGAGTCCAAGAGGCGCTGAGGGTGTCTGCCCTGCCCGCCCGGCCCACCACCGCACCCGTCTACGTGTACACACGACCCGTCTTCATCGACCAAAACAGACGCTTCCTCAGCCAGGTGAGAAATATCTTCTTACAGAGGCTTTTGACCAATCCTAAATGAGTCTCTAGCCCCCCCCCCAGACACATGAAACAGGGTGATGGTGGGGTTCTGAGGTCAGAGAAATGTTGTCATGAGGTGCAGTTACCTCTGTCATACCCCCTACCACCGTAATAATAACCCTGCTTTAACCGTGTGATGTTCTCCAGGGGGACCTGGTCAGCACCATCGGGGAGAGTGCTGCCGTGGGGGCCTCAGGAGCCGTGCTGTGGGGGGCCAGTGCCGACTACGATGACAAGGTTAGGTGATACTCTAGCCCTGTTCATACCTGGTTGTGACATTTGTCCACATCTTGTCCACATTCTGATTGTGCCCACATTTTCATGCAGGTGTACGTAGACAATCAAAAGATGCATTGTGATCAGATCTTGCTCAGCACCTCCGGAGGTGGTCAGGCACACATTGTGTCTGGATATCTTACAAGTGTACATAGATCTGGACAGTGAAACCATTTAAATCATCCTTATCCTGCCTTCTAAAATATTTGACAGGTGGCACCATTAATTTATGGCATTAATATGCATCTTAAAACAAATAAATACGCATACAGGGAGGGACAAGGAAATCTGGTCACAATGTGGACACAATGGACAGATTTGAGTCACACGTTAATACCATTCTGAAAATGTGGGCAAAATCAGAATGTAGACAATATCAGGACAAAGGACGCATGCTAGAGCCAGGTATAAACAGGGCTTCTGACACACATACACACTCAAGGTGATACTCCCTACTCACACTGAAAGCCAATGCCACTGACATTTATAGGGTGCCATTTGGGACACAGAACATTGTTTTAAGCAACAAAACTATACGAAAACAGGAAAAAGTATTCTCACCATGAATAGAATATTACGTTAAACTCCAGCACACATGAATACACTTGACTTTGGTGTATTGTTCCTTCCCTCCACCCTCCCTTCCCACGGGCGTCCTGTGAGCCTCACTAGGTGTACCTCACCACTACGCGTGGACATGAAGAGTTTTCATTTCCTCTGAACTTTTTCTCTCTCTCCCTCCCCACAGGCGTCCTGTCAGGCTCTTTCCTCGTACCTCACCACCACGCTCAACCCCTACGTCGCCAATGTGACAGCCGCCGCCCAGCTCTGCGGCGACTTCCTGTGCCAGGGGAACGGGCGCTGCGTCCGGAAGCACTACGAGTCGGACCACTACCTCCACCTGTCCTCAGGGAACTTCCGTATCCTCCGGGCCAGGGGCACGTACATGGTCCTGGGGACGCCCAGTCTGGCTGACCTGACTCTCTTCTCCAGGAGGTTCACCTGTCAATGCTATGCAGGACGGACATGTTCCCCCAAGCTGCCCATACACCTGTCTAAAGCACTGGTGTTTAGACTGAAGCATCAGGGTCTGTCCGACAAGACTAAGACACTGAATAAAGTGATCGCTGATATGGAACAATCAACGATTAAAGAGAACTTGAAAAAACACTGAAACACCAATGGATGGATCATGAGTGTTGACCTGTGTAACTGGACTGTGTCCTATGTAACATACACAAGGTGGCCCAAGTCTCTTGTTTGACCTTCATAATAATACTGTAATAATTATCAGAGGTAAGTGATGTGCGGCAGGGTAGCCTAGTGGTTAGAGCGTCGGACTAGGAACCGAAAGGTTGCAAGTTCAAATCCCCGAGCTGACAAGGTACAAATCTGTCGTTCTGCCCCTGAACAAGGCAGTTAACCCACTGAAAATAAGAATTTGTTCTTAACTGACTTGCCTAGTTAAATAAAGGTAATAATATCTCATGCAGATGTTGGCTTCGGCTGATATGTTGATTGCGGATAAAGACAAATTATAGAGTGTGCCATGCAGTACTGTAAAACCTGGGTGTTTCAGGTCGCTGTTTTCTCTGTGACTTAATAAGGTTCACGCTGCAGTAATGATGAAGCTCCACACTGATTTACCGGTCTACTGATGTCATTCAGCAGGAAATAGATATGTTGCGACTGGAACAAAGAAGAGTTTCTTGCAAGTAGAGATGGTTAATCTGTGACAACATTCCTTCAGTAGTTATTTGTATATCATTTGAGTGCATATGTAAATCAAAACACGACTCTCTGTCTCTGTGAGTATTTACAGTGTCATTGGTTGACCATTGCACTACTGACCCTCACGGTGTTGATGTTGTGAAGACAGGCACCTATTACAGTTGTTATTATAAATATTTTATTAATTGACATTGACAAGAGGTACTAATAGTTTCTTCTCCACTCATTGCGAACGACTGTAAAGAAAGTTAAAGGCCAATAGTGTAATATGAGATTTTCCTTGCCCTGCCCTGATAATAATATACCTTGAGTGTGTGTGTGGATGACTCCTGCCTTGCTTTGGAGTTTCTTGAAACTCGAGGGGGGTAGACCACGGTAGAGCCCAAAGCCTTATTAAGCATTAAAGTAGATTACTGTAGATATTTGGAATTTAAGCATTAGCCTGCTTTACTCTGTAAAGAATGACCTTGAATTTTAGCCAGACTTCTGGAGTTAGGCCTATTAAGAGTTTGAGCGTGTGCGAGTGTTATAACTGGAAACGGACAAGTGATACCTCAGAGAACCAGTGAAGCAGTAAGCAGCAACACTAAATACTGTGTTAGTATCATTGTTTTACTGTTGTAACAAATAGAGGAAGTCTGCAGGGAGATAATGAGTCCAGAAGGAGAAGTGAATGATGGGAGTCATCCGGCCAATTAGATAAGCCAATGCTGTCCCTAGAAATGTATGGCCAATCAGATAGGCTGATGGTGCTGTGTCGCTGGGTATCAGAGATATGAGAACATAAATAACAGGTCCCTACAATACAGCTCTTCTTACCTTACCCCTCCAACCTCGCTGAATGGCCTCCTTGACAACTTTCCATGGGTAGCCTAGTCTAAACACACACACACACACGCATGCACGCACACACACACACAACACACACAACACACACACACACACACACACACACACACACACACAACACACACACACACACACACACAACAAACAGTGCAGAGGTGGAAAAAACAGATTCATCATCTCTGCCTCTCATGCAGACTCAATCTGACACCAGGCACAGATAAGAGTCATTTAGTATCTCTTGATCCACTCACAGAGCAGTGTTGACTTTATATATTTGAGGTGCGGTTTCCTGTAAAGGTCAGGCATTTCGTTTTTTATGACATTGTGCAGCTTTCCGAGGAAGCTGATCTGAGAGAAACACAGACAACCTGTAAATACAAACAATTTAGTGAGAGCACAACGTCAATCAAGACAACATGAACATGAACCAACCTTGTCGGTTCAACATGGAATTCTTTGAGATTGAAGTAATGTACAGTATACAGGCTACACTATTTCCATCCAGTGATTGATTCAATTCAATTCCACCATGGGCATACTATAGCAAGAATACTTTCAGGCTCTCTTCATTTATAACCTAAAATAAACATGGTTTTACTTCCTCATTGTGAGCCATGTAGTACATGATTGTAGTGTATTATTAAATACAGTTGATCAACGATTTCCAAACCTCACATTTGAAAAGAAACCTTATCATATAGTTAAGATAACAACTTCACCAGGGACAGGAGATCCTCCCCGACCACATAACCAGGAAAGAAAACTCCTGGTCCTATTCACCATGTGTATCCTTCTTTTGCATCGCTCACAACAAAAGCCCACCATTTTGAAACGACAAACCAAAAGGAAAAGAGTTGTGTCATTTCAGTCCGTCCAGTGTGAGTCTCCAGACGACTGGAAGGTATTGTTTGTTCGCGCAGGACAGGGAAACTCCCACGGCATGAAACATTCAGTCCATATTCATAACAATCTGACACAAATCAACATGTGTAAAAGTTGTAATATTTTAATGACATTATGTTATAAGATATTTCTCCCTGCACTAGTATTACTCATCAATATTACCAGCTTTCAGTTACCTCCAACCTTCGTTTCACGGGATCCCCAGGACTGATGAAGGCAGGCAGTAAAATGCATTAAAAACATGCTAGAGAATCATGACAATCAGTAAAAAGAGCAAAAACGATACGTTTCAAAACGTACTTTCCAAAGAGTATAAGGTTGGAACAGGTTGCTAATGAAGTCACAGTGCCAGGTATCCACACATACTGTATGTGTTTGGCCCCTCAGAGAGAACATGAGACTTGACCGTTTGGTACATTGGCAAACGAGGAAATAAAACAGGCAGAAAGATATATGCCAAAGAGCTCTATGCATGGAGGTTGATCCCAGACCTGGATTCAAATACTATTCTGAAATCATTTCAAATACTTTATCTAGGCTTGATTGAGCTTTCCTGGCGTGGAACCAATAGAATAGCCGCAAAAATTCAAACCCCAAAACTCGTCCATCTCGCACTCCGGGCAGGTTAAAACAAACAGTGAAAGTGCCTGAAAGATTTCAAGTAGTATTTGAACCCAGGTCTGCTGACTCCCGATATTGCCCACTCCAGATCAACCTATAGAGTGTAAACCATAAAAATCTGACTCGTGCTCCGTTGCTTTATAAATGTTAGGTAAACAAGCCTGGGGCTGGGATGCCCCTATGTAACGAAGGGAGAAATATAAAGCTGATCATCAGGGTCTGTCTGATTGGCACACATTGCCTGTTTGCATGACCCAGATTAAGCCTATAGTTGTAGACTAAAAAGCACTATCAATTCCCCATTGAGCTTCATTTTGAGTTCGGACAGGACTAGGGGGAAACTGGCCCACAGTGTAGTTCAGTTTGTCTTTAGTCCAGCTGTCTGTAGGTTTGCTCAGAAAGGCACTCCAACACAGTGAGGTTAAGGTTTGGTTCAGAAAAAGATTCACAGTGAAATGAATTCGGTCCACCACCTGTTCTATTCGGTTCGATTACATCTCACGCTACATACATTTTGAACTTTTTAGAAGCTATTTTATTTCCAAATGTCATGCATTGTTTTTAAGGTAATACGATTTAAGCAATTTAGTGATCATGAATGCAGCCATGCAGAAATGAGTTCAAAGCATGCTCTGGGATTGAAGAGACCAATCTAGTCAAATGGTGCCACCATGCATATGGCTGACTTCGTCAATATAGTTTAGGAAATAATTCACAGCTCTAAAATGAGCAAGCAAGTGAAGTGTAAAATGTTAAATATTATTGTTTCATCTACATCAAAGTTCGAAATGTCAGTTGTCATCACAGCAGAAGGCATGTCTGTGTGTCATCACATGCCAGGCAAGGCATGTCTGTGCTTTTAGGCTACCTGTCACAAATTGATAGGCTATTTGTTAGAATCACTGATAAAAGATGCTGACTAAACAGCCACATCAATTCCACATTTCCACAAGGGAAATACACATGATTTAAATCCGGGTACAACATTGATGGTCTTAAATGTCCTCTTCTTTCTTTGTATTGGTATCAATAGTCCCTAAATCAAATGTGACCTAGGCCTATAATACAGTTTTTTTCCCTGGACACATGGCAGACGTTGATGCCAGCGCCCTGCCCTGGGTGCCTTCACTCCTCGTCTTTGGCACACACCACCACGCGCAGCAGAACGCTGGACAGAATATCCTGGTAGAGACTGATGCAGACCCATCCGGGCAGGTAGAGGAGCGTGATCAGGCCCATGAAGTTGAATGGATAGTGGGAATAGTCCCATGAGCATGCGCCGTACTGCCGCAGCGCCAGCCCCCAACAGAACTCCCAGGTGTAGATGAAGCAGATATAGATGGGGAGCCGCCTCCAGGTGCTCCAGCCCCGTCTGAAGTGCAAATGCAGGTAGAGTTTCTCTACCACGAAGCTGCAGCTCCCGTACATCAGGAAGGACCACAGGGACGTGTGGCCGCTCATGGTCCGGTCCGATTTCTCCACAAGGTTGAATATCGAGGTAAAAAAGATCTCGTCCAAAAAGCCGTGCATTCCAAAGAAGAGGAATCGCACAACATCGGGCAGACCATTATTAGGCAGCGGCTCCAGGGTGCGCTTTTCCGGTGTAGACATGGTCCGTTTCCCGGGGCAGTGGTAGCGCAGCCGCTCAAGCCCCTTGTGGAAAACTTGGGTGAAGTACAGTGCCAGTAGGTAGTGAACGACGAGATGAGTGGCAGAGACTATTCTAACGTGCTCGGTCAGCGTGTTTATATTCCCAATCAGGATCTGCAACCCAATGTACACAGAGGGATAAAAAACAAGGTGAAAAATGACTGTGCGTCCTTGAAAGCACTTCTTTTGCGAATATATTTTTTCCAGCAAAAAATGGGTCACCGAGTGCATGATGCAGAGGTACGGGGAGGAAAAGCCGAACAGTTTGGGGTCGCTGTCAGCCAAAAGCCCATGTGCCGACGACAGGAGGATATCCAAAGTGATACCGTGCATCCCATAGAAATAAAACCGCAACCATTGTGGTAGCTCTGTCATTGATTCGCCCGCGTCCCCTAACTCGCTGGAAGGATCTCTCTGCCCGGGCTTCCTCGCTGCTCTCAGACTGACTGCCACTTGCCTGTCCTGTCCGGCTCCGTGGGCTCTCTCTCCGACAGCTGGCCATGGCTGATCTCTCTCTCTCCTCGGAGAGAATCAGAGAGCAGCCCTTGTTCTTTGTTCCTGGCACATTCTGTACTTTAACCGAGCTGCCGCGGTGTCGTTAGCGGCTTTGCACCTGACAGCGCCTGTGCCACAGCAAAGATGTTCTATTATATTGATAAGATAGTCGAGTGACCGCTTTAACAATTGAAATACATGTCCTCAAAGGTGAAAGGCAGGTGGGAGGAGGCGAGATCAGATGGGACAATTCTAGTCAACGAGAGGGCAGATAAGCTTGTGAACAACAGGCACAAAAGTCAAACACAGTAGGGCTACAGTATGAAGATAGGCAGACACTGCTTCTCCAATAGAAATCCCAGATCATGCTTGTAGGTAATGTCATATTCCTTGCTAGATACAACTTTGAGGTTTCAAGCAAGGAATATGACACTGTTATTAAAGCTATACATAGTGGGATAAAATCTTTACTTCAGAATAATGCATATTTTGGAATAACTCCCTTTGTAAGTGATATCCAGGTGAACGGCATAGGTTTACTAGATCATTTAACGTTTATTAAGGGATATTTTCTACATGAAGTCTATTCCCTCTGTGATATTTTGTTGGGCTTCATCGTTTGATGTAAACTGGCGCCGTGCTTGGCTCACTGCACACAAATGTATGGTGGCCAATGAAGTAAAGGAGATCTCCTTTAAGATTATCCATAGATTATATCCGTGTAATAGCTTGATTTCTAAATATATACCTGATGTTACCTGTGAATGCAGTTTTTGTGAACTACAAACCGAATCTATTGAACACTTATTCTGTTATTGTTTACATAGTGAAGTGTTCTGGGCTGATGTAAAACTATATCTTGGCAACAAAATGCATACAACCATTGAAATATCTAAGTTGGACATATTATTTTACCACACTGATTCCACAATTGAACGTGAGTATATTAAAAATCTCTTTCTTTTATTAGGAACATTTTTCATACACAAATCAAAATCTATGAAGAAAAAGCCCCATTTTTTTTATTTAAAAAAAATCTGATTTGGAAAACTATTTAGAATCATTAAAACGTATGCAAAACAAAATGTCTTAAACATGTATTCGTTACATGGTTGTATTTTAATTGATATAATGTGGATTTGTAATTTAAAGAAGAAGAAGATATATTCCTTATTTCTTTGTGGAATCGCTCTGGCTGTTCTGTTTATTTGTGTGTTTTGCATGTCACTGTTTAATAAAAAATAAAATAAATGAAATAAACTCATGCGCAAAAAAAATGTAATCGGATCAATTGGTCATTTCGCGCCGAACTGCGCATGTGCAAATCAAAGCAGCTCCTTCGATGTAAAGTTTTTGATAAAAATTAAAACGTGTCAGTTTGTCACTTTCACAAGGTTGGAGTAATGACATGTTCAACTACTTAAGATATTGGCTTGAATCTAGGTTGTGCCTTTATATTTATTTAGAAAATTAACAACTAAAGAAACATTTTCACTTCTCTCATTGACTTCTCAAACCCCAAACCCTGACCTGCTCTGCTTGGTCTGTTTCAAAGCATTCCCGCCTCTGGGTTTTGAAACTCTGGAATAAATTTGTTTTTTTAGTTGCCAAAATGGCACGTGTGTTCAGTGCATTTGTAACAACAGCCTAACCATTATAAAACATATATTAGACCAAATAAGTCTCGAGTAGCAAATTACCAATTACATTTTCTGTTGACCAAATTTGACACTCTCTCGTTGACCGCCATACAAACATTTCTCACTTATTTTCATGGGCACATTTTGGGCGGAGTAAACCCTCTCGCATCGCCTCTTCTCTCTCTTCAGCAAGTAGAGGAGAAAAATTGAGCGCCGCGGAGGGGGCGTGACAGGAGAGAAAAAACGCTACTAAACTGTACAGTAGTGAGTAGTGAGTGACCTAAAATCCCGCTGGTTTAACGGTCATGTGGCCATCTGAGATGTCAAACAAACATCTGTCATCGATATATAATGGCCTGCTAGCCTATAGGCCATATTCTGAATTGATAATTTGAATACTGTTTGACTCCAGTGGCACAGTAGTCTTTGGCACAGCATCTCAGTGTAAAAGTTGACACTACAGTCCCTGGTTTGAATCTAGGCTGAATCACATCCGGCTGTGATTGGGAGTCCCATAGGGCGGTGCACAATTGGCCCAGCGTCGTCTGAGTTTGGCCGGGGTAGGTCGTCATTGTAAATAATAATTTGTTCTTAACTGTCTTGCCTAGTTAAATAAAGGTTAAATAAAAATAAAACAACATAATTGAGCAATGTAATCTCAGTAGCCCTAGGTCTGTAGGCCTGGCATAATGGCTTAATTAATATACACTACTATAAATCTTTCTTTAGCCTAGTGTACCACTATACAAATCCTGACCTAGAAAGATGGAATATCCTAGGCTACTGCAGTTTGGTCCCAGACAGTATTTTAGGATGGTATCATGTGCAGGATCTCTCAGTTTCCTAGGTAACTATGTTTCCCACAAGCCTCTGCTCCACGATTTATGTTAACTCACTCAGTGTGTTCAAATGTCTCTCTCTCTGGGACCTATAGGCTGCTATTACTGAGGTATTAACAGGTTACTGGGCCCTGCTTTTAATGTGATATTACTGTGACACTCACTGGCACAAAGGACACACAGGTGTCTTGGATCAGATGTTAAGGATGCTTTGACTGAATAAATGCAGACTCTCCTCTGCAGCTGCAATGTTATTTGTCAAACGTATCCTTTTGTATAGACTAGCGTGACAAACATGTCCTTCAACTGCACAGTCTGTCGACATCGTTTACAGCTCAACAGTCCAGACTTGTAGCCCAATTCAGATTCTCCCCTCTCTCCCGGAAACCTGTACTCACTCACTCCCCCTCAGGGATTTGTAAGACATATGGCAGTTGGCCAACCCTCCTCCGCGAGAGCATTCAGGTATGTCGGCTTATGCCTGGGGTGAATCGGGAATTGGTCAAAAATGAGCATATAGAATGACAATATACCATAAAGATCAACTAATCAAAGTGAACCACAAATGACTTGTATTTTGTCTTTTAAAATACAGAAATACATTTGTAGCCGGCCTGAACAGCAACAACATTCTCAGTAACAATTACAGAAATGTTTTCCTTGCTATGACTGTGATATGTTCTTGTTTATCTTCCTTAGTTGAATACACTTGACTATAAGTCACTCTGGATAAGGGTGTCTGCTAAATTGCCGAAATGTAAATGTATTTGTGAAAGTGAACCAAAATGAACGGCAAAGCACACTGGCCTTGTTTCGGGCCGGAACTTATTAGAATAATACTGCAAATGCTTTGCAAATGTATATTTTTACATGTACAATACGTTTACACTGAACAAAAATATAAACGAAACAAGCGTTGGTCCCATGTTTCATGAGCTGAAATAAAATATCTATGTTCCATATGCACAAAAAGCTTATTTCTCTCAAATTTTGTGCACACAATTGCTTACATCCCTCCTTTACATTTATCCTTTGCCAAGATAATCCATCCACTTGACAAGTGTGCCATATTTAGAAGCTGATTGAACAGCATGGTCAATACACAGGTGCACTTCGTTCTGGGGACAGTAAAAGGCCACTCTAAAATTGTGCATTTTTGTCATACAACTTAATGCCACAGATGTCTCAAGTTTTGAGGGAGCGTGAAATTCATATTCATTCATATTCATTCATCTTTGCTACGTTGTTTTAGAGAATGTGGCTTTACGTCCTAATGGCCTGACAACCGCAGGCCCCGTGTATGGAGTCGTGTGGGCGAGCGGTTTGCTGATGTCAACGTTGTGAACCGAGTGTCCCTTGGTGGCGGTGGGGTTATGGTATGGGCAGGCATAAGCTACGGAAAAAGAACACAATTGCATTTTATCAATGGCAATTTGAATGTACAGAGATACCGTGATGAGATCCTGAGAACCTTTGTCGTGCCATTCATCCGGCGCCATCACCTCATGTTTCAGCATAATAATACATAGCCCCATGTCGCAAGGATCTGTACACAATTCCTGGAAGCTGAAAATGCCTCAGTTCTTCCATGGCATGAACACTCACCAGACATGTCACCCATTGAGCATGTTTGGGCTGCTCTGGATCGACTTGTGTGACAGCGTGTTCCAGTTCCCGCCAATATCCAGCAACTTCACACAAGAGGAGTGAGACAACATTCCACAGGTCACAATCAACAGCCTGAATAACTCTATGCGAGGGGATGTGTCGCTCTGTATGAGGCTAATGGTGGTCACACCAGATACTGACTGGTTTTCAGATCCTTTTTTAAAGGTATCTGTGACCAACAGATAAATATCTGTATTCCCAGTCATGTGAAATCCATAAAGTAGGGCCTAATTAATTTATTTCTAGTGACAGATTTCCTTATTATGAACTGTAACTCAGTGACATTTTTGAAATTGTTGCATGTTGAGTTTAGATTTATGTTCAGTATATATTTAGTTCATTTAGCAGATGCTCTTATCCCACCATAGTGCCATCAGACTTCTGATACCAATGCAAGGTGAAAGGGGAGGGGGAGGGGGAGGGGGCAAAATTGCGAACCACAATTAAAAAATTAGCATGGAAAACGATTTTGTATTTTGAAAATACAAATTACAGCTCTGGAAGGTATCTTGTTACAAAATCCATTGGAGTGTAGTTCAGCCCAGTGTAATACGAATGACTAAATACTCCGAAGTAGTTGAAACACATCTATCAAATTCATGTAACAGAAGTACTGTCCGTCTCTGGGGTGAATGAGTGCACACTTCAGGGAGGGACAGCATGTCGCAATTGAGCAAAATATGTCCAGTTAACTGCAATGTGTCTGTTTGGCTGATGAGTTTGCTTTGAATAGCTTCTGCCCCCTAATAAGGTGATGATGTTCTGGTTGGGTTGACTTGCCGGAGTGTCGCCATGTAGTCGAGAGTGAGTGGTTCAGCGGCTGGAGTGCAGACGAGGGGGTTAGTTGGATCATGTGGGTTTATTTGGCACTGTCTGATAGGACACAGACAGAGACACAAGATGGTTTGCTTGTGAAAGAGATAGCTGGGATAAAACAGAGTGTGGTCTGTGGTCTACAGGGATTAGACACACACACACACACACACACACACACACACACACACACACACACACACACACACACACACACACACACACACACACACACACACACACACACACACACACACACACACACACACACACACACACACACACACACACTCACTCTCTCTGTCACTATTATTGTGTCAATGGGGAATCTGCCTTCTCTACTGTTACCAGTAGGTGGAGTCAGTGTAACATATTATATCTGGTGGCCTGGGCAGGGCCCTATCTTCTCTACAGCTCTGTCATCAATTCATTGATATATCAAACCTGATATTGTTACCCCTATACTCTTTATAGACTATGACAAATGATGTCTCATTACCGTCATTAATATCCTTAAAAATGAGTCAATGTGTGCTGGGGACAAAAACATGGGGTGAGGTTAATTCGACCTGCCTTCCATTTTTCACGACAGTGAATCTTTTTGACTGCAGATATATTAGGATGTATCTATATTAGGTGCATAATATTGTAATTCCATTACCATTCCGTTTTCTCAGCCTCTCTGTCTCTATAACCTGATCAAAGGGACGTGAATGGGCAGATGTTATATTGCTACGTGATGCTTGACTAATATTTCTGATGTCCCTACAGGATATTGAGTCTTAATATGAATCTAACCAGGTCTCAGGCATGCACTTTCAATGAGACTCTCTGAAATGTAATTTTAGATCCCATTTCCTCCAATTTGAGCTGTTATTCGTTGGTCTAGCTGAGCGCCTAGCTTTGTCCCTCAGGCACAGAGGGGATGGGCTGAGAGAGGTGTGTGCCTGTGTGTGTGTGTGTGTGTGTGTGTGTGTGTGTGTGTGTGTGTGTGTGTGTGTCTGTGGTGTGTGAGTTTGTGAGTGCGTCAAGTGTACGTGTGTGTGTGTGTAAGTCTGTGTAGCGAGAGTGCCGGGAGTGGGAGGGTGGACGCTTCCTGTTAGAGAATAGAATTCCTGATAGGAAGCAGCAGAATTCCCGAGTGTGGATTCCGAGTCTTGTTTACAGTTCAGAGCTCATTAGGAATTCTGCTCACCTTCGGGGGCTTCGAGGGCCTGGTCACAGTAACACAACACTCTGCAGTAACCCTGCCTCACCCCTACTCACCCACTCCTCACCTCACCCCCTCCTCACTGAAATACAACTCTTACCCTGCCTCACCCCTACTCACCTACTCCTCACCTCACCCCCTCCTCACTGAAACACAACTATTACACTACCTCACCCCTCCTCACCCACTCCTCACCTCACCCCCTCCTCACTGAAACACAACTCTTACACTACCTCATCCTTTTACTTCTCCATCCTCCCCTCCTCCCAGACAAACAACACACTGCTTGAACCCTTTCTCACCTTACCTTCCTCCCTTCCCCTCCTCTCCCCTCCCTCCTCACCATCGCTCTCCCCCTGAATACTTGATCATGCCAAACGGTCCTCGTCAGGCCATTAGCACTGTGCCTCTGCTCTCTATCTGTCTACCACTAATTAGCCTTGTGCCCTCTCCATCTCCCTCTATCTCCCTCCAGTTAGCTAGCCCTCTGCCCTCTCTCCACACTCTGTCCTCAGTCTCTTTCTGTATCCCTTTGTCTAGACAAGCAGAGCAGGACTGGAGGACGAGACTGTTTGCTACTCACCCCAGAGGTCACCCGAGAGGTCGCAGACACCGATACAGACTTCCTGTGGGCTGAGTCTGTCTCTGCATTCTGATTCCCTACATCCATAACATCCCTTCTATTCCTGTGCACTGCACTGTGTCACTCCCCCTGAAGAGTAGGAGGTATGCCACTAGCCTAGCCTCTTGATAGGTCAGAGGGTGGGTCCACCATCTTATTGACACTTATCCAGTTCTCTCAGATCTTTGAGGGCGCGTCAGTAAGGAAGGAAAGGAGGCGAGGTAGATAAATGGAACACCCTCTATTTCTATTTTTCTTTATTAATTCAGGGGATCTCTGACAGGTGATGCGGGTCAGAGTCGTTGCTATGGGATACAGTTCCTCTATGAGTGTGTGTCATCCTTTGATTGGCTCTGGCTGCCGTGGGCAGGGGCGTACTATTAGCTCGGTAGTGATATGGTTCTGGATCATCAACCAAATGAAATCAAATGTATTTATATAGCCCTTCTTACATCAGCTGATATCTCAAAGTGCTGTACAGAAACCCAGCCTAAAACCCCAAACAGCAAGCAATGCAGGTGTAGAAGCACGGTGGCTAGGAAAAACTCCCTAGAAAGGCCAACACCTAGGAAGAAACCTAGAGAGGAACCAGGCTATGAGGGGTGGCCAGTCCTCTTCTGGCTGTGTCGGGTGGTGATTATAACAGAACATAGCCAAGATGTTCAAATGTTCATAAATGACCAGCATGGTCAAATAATAATAATCACAGTAGTTGTCGAGGGTGCAGCAAGTCAGCACCTCAGGAGTAAATGTCAGTTGGCTTTTCATAGCCGATCATTAAGAGTATCCCTACCGCTCCTGCTGTCTCTAGAGAGTTGAAAACAGCAGGTCTGGGCCAGGTAGCACGTCCGGTGAACAGGTCAGGGTTCCATAGCCACAGGCAGAACAATGCGAACTGGAGCAGCAGCACGGCCAGGTGGACTGGGGACAGCAAGGAGTCATCAGACCAGGTAGTCCTGAGGCATGGTCCTAGGGCTCCTAAGCACACACACACACACACACACACACACACACACACACACACACACACACAAAGGAGATAATGTCCTGTCTGGTATAGTGTAGGCAGCTGATGGGTTGTAGTGAAGGAAGTCGCTCCATGCTAATATGTGTGACGCCAGGAACAAGTAGAGCAGCTTATGCTGGCTGTGATGTTTACCCTCAACCTGACCTCTAACCTTTGAACCTTATTAGTGAGTGCTGCTCTGCTCTTGGCGCTGAGGCTTTATGGCTCACTCTATGGCTGCTAGCAAACTAACACCTGTGCTAGTTGGCTGTACTTTAGTTCTCGTCTTCGTGTTGAGTCACTGCGATGTGAAACAAACGACCACCCAGTATTCAGTCAGTATCAGTGTAGAGATGCAGCGGTCTGATGTTAGAGAATAGAGATGTTCAGCAGAGATGCTTTTTCTTATAATAGAGATGTGTCTCTGCTATCAACACATAAGAAAAGAAAATACACACTCCTTGGTCGGCAGGGTAGCCTAGTGGTTAGAGCGTTGGACGAGTAACCGGAAGGTTGCAAGTTCAAACCCCCGAGCTGACAAGGTACAAATCTGTCGTTCTACCCCTGAACAGGCAGTTAACCCACTGGCCGTCATTGAAAATAAGAATTTGTTCCTAGTTAAAATAAAAATTCTGGCTACAAAAGCAGAGTGACTGCTTGTGTGTGTATATCTCCTGTGTGTGTTTGTTTGTTGTAAAAAACAGCGTGTGGGTAGGTAAGAGGTTCCGGAAAGGCTACACTCACATTTAGCCGGTTGTTGGTTTCCTATCTCTGTGATCAGCTCTGAGGATGAACTTTCACCTTGTGAAAAGTAGAATACATTAGCTAGCTCCCTTATGGACTTCCTTCACTACAGTACATCTTGTTAGTGGAGCTGCCAGACATTTCCCTAGCAGGGCCACTGTGCACATCTCTGTTCATGTTTAAATGTCTCTGTTCATGTTTAAATGT